>NW_027101055.1:0-300000 GCF_029633855.1 Hoplias malabaricus
CCCAAAAAACACTCAGAGAAAGAGACAGATTGTTTTTCGGACAGGTTTAACACGATTACGTATCCTATGAAGTGACTAAACTTCTCAAGGATGGCGAAGAAAGCTCTAATTCCCGCCATTTTTTGTTAATTCACCATGAATTAAAAGAATAGACATGTACAGGCCTATTTAAAACACTGAATTCAACTGGCCAGCAGAGGTCGCTGTGTGGATTAGACTGCCTATTCCAATTGTGGGTGTCTCTATAGCTGTCACGTGATACAGCTGAAAGATTTTTTTTTTTTTTGCCACACTGAGCGGAGCTTAGATCGCGCAAGTCAGAAAACTCTCCCAAAAAACACTCAGAGAAAGAGACAGATTGTTTTTCGGACAGGTTTAACACGATTACGTATCCTATGAAGTGACTAAACTTCTCAAGGATGGCGAAGAAAGCTCTAATTCCCGCCATTTTTTGTTAATTCACCATGAATTAAAAGAATAGACATGTACAGGCCTATTTAAAACACTGAATTCAACTGGCCAGCAGAGGTCGCTGTGTAGCTTTAACTGCCTATTCCAATTGTGGGTGTCTCTATAGCTGTCACGTGATACAACTGAAAAGTTTAATTTTTTTTTAATTGATTTATTTATTTATATGATATTGTATTTCACAGGGCCTGAGGGGGCCCTAGGGTCCCGCTCCAAGCCCGCCTGAGCCCGGCATCGCTCCGCTCGCCTTCGGCTCGCTCAGGGTGTTCTTGGCTTCAGAGATCCAACTATGTTTCTCAAACATGGTGGCTAAAATTTTCAGTCTGAGGGCCTATTTAAAACACTGAATTCAAATGGCCAACAGAGGTCGCTCTATGGCCTAGACTGCCTATTCCAATTGTGGGTGTCTCTGTAGCAGTCACGTGATACAGCTGAAAGATTTTTTTTTTTTTTTTTGCCACACTGAGCGGAGCTAATATCGCGCAAGTCAGAAAACTCTCCCAAAAAACACTCAGAGAAAGAGACAGATTGTTTTTCGGACAGGTTTAACATGATAACATATCCTATGAAGTTACTAAACTTCTCAAGGATGGCGAAGAAAGCTCTAATTCCCGCCATTTTTTGTTAATTCACCATGAATTAAAAGAATAGACATGTACAGGCCTATTTAAGACACTGAATTCAACTGGCCAGCAGAGGTCGCTGTGTGGATTAGACTGCCTATTCCAATTGTGGGTGCCTCTATAGCTGTCACGTGGTACAGCTGACAGGATTTTTTTTTTTTTTTGCCACACTGGGCGAAGCTTAGATCGCGCAAGTCAGAAAACTCTCCCAAAAAACACTCAGAGAAAGAGACAGATTGTTTTTCGGACAGGTTTAACATGATAACGTATCCTATGAAGTGACTAAACTTCTCAAGGATGGCGAAGAAAGCTCTAATTCCCGCCATTTTTTGTTAATTCACCATGAATTAAAAGAATAGACATGTACAGGCCTATTTAAGACACTGAATTCAACTGGCCAGCAGAGGTCGCTGTGTAGCTTTAACTGCCTATTCCAATTGTGGGTGTCTCTATAGCTGTCACGTGATACAACTGAAAAGTTTAATTTTTTTTTAATTGATTTATTTATTTATATGATATTGTATTTCACAGGGTCAGGGGGCCCTAGGGTCCCGCTCCAAGCCCGCCTGAGCCCGGCATCGCTCCGCTCGCCTTCGGCTCGCTCAGGGTGTTCTTGGCTTCAGAGATCCAACTATGTTTCTCAAACATGGTGGCTAAAAATTTCAGTCTGAGGGCCTATTTAAAACACTGAATTCAAATGACCAACAGAGGTCGCTCCATGGCCTAGACTGCCTATTCCAATTGTGGGTGTCTCTGTAGCAGTCACGTGATACAGCTGAAAGATTTTTTTTTTTTTTTTTTGCCACACTGAGCGGAGCTAATATCGCGCAAGTCAGAAAACTCTCCCAAAAAACACTCAGAGAAAGAGACAGATTGTTTTTCGGACAGGTTTAACATGATAACATATCCTATGAAGTTACTAAACTTCTCAAGGATGGCGAAGAAAGCTCTAATTCCCGCCATTTTTTGTTAATTCACCATGAATTAAAAGAATAGACATGTACAGGCCTATTTAAGACACTGAATTCAACTGGCCAGCAGAGGTCGCTGTGTGGATTAGACTGCCTATTCCAATTGTGGGTGCCTCTATAGCTGTCACGTGGTACAGCTGACAGGATTTTTTTTTTTTTTTTGCCACACTGGGCGAAGCTTAGATCGCGCAAGTCAGAAAACTCTCCCAAAAAACACTCAGAGAAAGAGACAGATTGTTTTTCGGACAGGTTTAACATGATAACGTATCCTATGAAGTGACTAAACTTCTCAAGGATGGCGAAGAAAGCTCTAATTCCCGCCATTTTTTGTTAATTCACCATGAATTAAAAGAATAGACATGTACAGGCCTATTTAAGACACTGAATTCAACTGGCCAGCAGAGGTCGCTGTGTGGACTAGACTGCCTATTCCAATTGTGGGTGTCTCTATAGCTGTCACGTGATACAGCTGAAAGATTTTTTTTTTTTTTGCCACACTGAGCGGAGCTTAGATCGCGCAAGTCAGAAAACTCTCCCAAAAAACACTCAGAGAAAGAGACAGATTGTTTTTCGGACAGGTTTAACACGATTACGTATCCTATGAAGTGACTAAACTTCTCAAGGATGGCGAAGAAAGCTCTAATTCCCGCCATTTTTTGTTAATTCACCATGAATTAAAAGAATAGACATGTACAGGCCTATTTAAAGCACTGAATTCAACTGGCCAGCAGAGGTCGCTGTGTAGCTTTAACTGCCTATTCCAATTGTGGGTGTCTCTATAGCTGTCACGTGATACAACTGAAAAGTTTAATTTTTTCTTAATTGATTTATTTATTTATATGATATTGTATTTCACAGGGTCAGGGGGCCCTAGGGTCCCGCTCCAAGCCCGCCTGAGCCCGGCATCGCTCCGCTCGCCTTCGGCTCGCTCAGGGTGTTCTTGGCTTCAGAGATCCAACTATGTTTCTCAAACATGGTGGCTAAAATTTTCAGTCTGAGGGCCTATTTAAAACACTGAATTCAAATGGCCAACAGAGGTCGCTCTATGGCCTAGACTGCCTATTCCAATTGTGGGTGTCTCTGTAGCAGTCACGTGATACAGCTGAAAGATTTTTTTTTTTTTTTTTTCGCCACACTGAGCGGAGCTAATATCGCGCAAGTCAGAAAACTCTCCCAAAAAACACTCAGAGAAAGAGACAGATTGTTTTTCGGACAGGTTTAACATGATAACATATCCTATGAAGTTACTAAACTTCTCAAGGATGGCGAAGAAAGCTCTAATTCCCGCCATTTTTTGTTAATTCACCATGAATTAAAAGAATAGACATGTACAGGCCTATTTAAGACACTGAATTCAACTGGCCAGCAGAGGTCGCTGTGTGGATTAGACTGCCTATTCCAATTGTGGGTGCCTCTATAGCTGTCACGTGGTACAGCTGACAGGATTTTTTATTTTTTTTTGCCACACTGGGCGAAGCTTAGATCGCGCAAGTCAGAAAACTCTCCCAAAAAACACTCAGAGAAAGAGACAGATTGTTTTTCGGACAGGTTTAACATGATAACGTATCCTATGAAGTGACTAAACTTCTCAAGGATGGCGAAGAAAGCTCTAATTCCCGCCATTTTTTGTTAATTCACCATGAATTAAAAAAATAGACATGTACAGGCCTATTTAAGACACTGAATTCAACTGGCGAGCAGAGGTCGCTGTGTGGATTAGACTGCCTATTCCAATTGTGGGTGCCTCTATAGCTGTCACGTGGTACAGCTGACAGGATTTTTTTTTTTTTTTTGCCACACTGGGCGAAGCTTAGATCGCGCAAGTCAGAAAACTCTCCCAAAAAACACTCAGAGAAAGAGACAGATTGTTTTTCGGACAGGTTTAACATGATAACGTATCCTATGAAGTGACTAAACTTCTCAAGGATGGCGAAGAAAGCTCTAATTCCCGCCATTTTTTGTTAATTCACCATGAATTAAAAGAATAGACATGTACAGGCCTATTTAAGACACTGAATTCAACTGGCCAGCAGAGGTCGCTGTGTGGATTAGACTGCCTATTCCAATTGTGGGTGCCTCTATAGCTGTCACGTGGTACAGCTGACAGGATTTATTTTTTTTTTTTGCCACACTGGGCGAAGCTTAGATCGCGCAAGTCAGAAAACTCTCCCAAAAAACACTCAGAGAAAGAGACAGATTGTTTTTCGGACAGGTTTAACATGATAACGTATCCTATGAAGTGACTAAACCTCTCAAGGATGGCGAAGAAAGCTCTAATTCCCGCCATTTTTTGTTAATTCACCATGAATTAAAAGAATAGACATGTACAGGCCTATTTAAAACACTGAATTCAACTGGCCAGCAGAGGTCGCTGTGTGGATTAGACTGCCTATTCCAATTGTGGGTGTCTCTATAGCTGTCACGTGATACAGCTGAAAGATTTTTTTTTTTTTTGCCACACTGAGCGGAGCTTAGATCGCGCAAGTCAGAAAACTCTCCCAAAAAACACTCAGAGAAAGAGACAGATTGTTTTTCGGACAGGTTTAACACGATTACGTATCCTATGAAGTGACTAAACTTCTCAAGGATGGCGAAGAAAGCTCTAATTCCCGCCATTTTTTGTTAATTCACCATGAATTAAAAGAATAGACATGTACAGGCCTATTTAAAACACTGAATTCAACTGGCCAGCAGAGGTCGCTGTGTGGATTAGACTGCCTATTCCAATTGTGGGTGTCTCTATAGCTGTCACGTGATACAGCTGAAAGATTTTTTTTTTTTTTGCCACACTGAGCGGAGCTTAGATCGCGCAAGTCAGAAAACTCTCCCAAAAAACACTCAGAGAAAGAGACAAATTGTTTTTCGGACAGGTTTAACACGATTACGTATCCTATGAAGTGACTAAACTTCTCAAGGATGGCGAAGAAAGCTCTAATTCCCGCCATTTTTTGTTAATTCACCATGAATTAAAAGAATAGACATGTACAGGCCTATTTAAAACACTGAATTCAACTGGCCAGCAGAGGTCGCTGTGTAGCTTTAACTGCCTATTCCAATTGTGGGTGTCTCTATAGCTGTCACGTGATACAACTGAAAAGTTTAATTTTTTTTTAATTGATTTATTTATTTATATGATATTGTATTTCACAGGGCCTGAGGGGGCCCTAGGGTCCTGCTCCAAGCCCGCCTGAGCCCGGCATCGCTCCGCTCGCCTTCGGCTCGCTCAGGGTGTTCTTGGCTTCAGAGATCCAACTATGTTTCTCAAACATGGTGGCTAAAATTTTCAGTCTGAGGGCCTATTTAAAACACTGAATTCAAATGGCCAACAGAGGTCGCTCTATGGCCTAGACTGCCTATTCCAATTGTGGGTGTCTCTGTAGCAGTCACGTGATACAGCTGAAAGAATTTTTTTTTTTTTTTTTTTTTTTTTTTTTTTGCCACACTGAGCGGAGCTAATATCGCGCAAGTCAGAAAACTCTCCCAAAAAACACTCAGAGAAAGAGACAGATTGTTTTTCGGACAGGTTTAACATGATAACATATCCTATGAAGTTACTAAACTTCTCAAGGATGGCGAAGAAAGCTCTAATTCCCGCCATTTTTTGTTAATTCACCATGAATTAAAAGAATAGACATGTACAGGCCTATTTAAGACACTGAATTCAACTGGCCAGCAGAGGTCGCTGTGTGGATTAGACTGCCTATTCCAATTGTGGGTGCCTCTATAGCTGTCACGTGGTACAGCTGACAGGATTTTTTTTTTTTTTTTGCCACACTGGGCGAAGCTTAGATCGCGCAAGTCAGAAAACTCTCCCAAAAAACACTCAGAGAAAGAGACAGATTGTTTTTCGGACAGGTTTAACATGATAACCTATCCTATGAAGTGACTAAACTTCTCAAGGATGGCGAAGAAAGCTCTAATTCCCGCCATTTTTTGTTAATTCACCATGAATTAAAAGAATAGACATGTACAGGCCTATTTAAAACACTGAATTCAAATGGCCAACAGAGGTCGCTCTATGGCCTAGACTGCCTATTCCAATTGTGGGTGTCTCTGTAGCAGTCACGTGATACAGCTGAAAGATTTTTTTTTTTTTTTTTTGCCACACTGAGCGGAGCTAATATCGCGCAAGTCAGAAAACTCTCCCAAAAAACACTCAGAGAAAGAGACAGATTGTTTTTCGGACAGGTTTAACATGATAACATATCCTATGAAGTTACTAAACTTCTCAAGGATGGCGAAGAAAGCTCTAATTCCCGCCATTTTTTGTTAATTCACCATGAATTAAAAGAATAGACATGTACAGGCCTATTTAAGACACTGAATTCAACTGGCCAGCAGAGGTCGCTGTGTGGATTAGACTGCCTATTCCAATTGTGGGTGCCTCTATAGCTGTCACGTGGTACAGCTGACAGGATTTTTTATTTTTTTTTGCCACACTGGGCGAAGCTTAGATCGCGCAAGTCAGAAAACTCTCCCAAAAAACACTCAGAGAAAGAGACAGATTGTTTTTCGGACAGGTTTAACATGATAACGTATCCTATGAAGTGACTAAACTTCTCAAGGATGGCGAAGAAAGCTCTAATTCCCGCCATTTTTTGTTAATTCACCATGAATTAAAAGAATAGACATGTACAGGCCTATTTAAGACACTGAATTCAACTGGCCAGCAGAGGTCGCTGTGTAGCTTTAACTGCCTATTCCAATTGTGGGTGTCTCTATAGCTGTCACGTGATACAACTGAAAAGTTTAATTTTTTTTTAATTGATTTATTTATTTATATGATATTGTATTTCACAGGGTCAGGGGGCCCTAGGGTCCCGCTCCAAGCCCGCCTGAGCCCGGCATCGCTCCGCTCGCCTTCGGCTCGCTCAGGGTGTTCTTGGCTTCAGAGATCCAACTATGTTTCTCAAACATGGTGGCTAAAAATTTCAGTCTGAGGGCCTATTTAAAACACTGAATTCAAATGACCAACAGAGGTCGCTCCATGGCCTAGACTGCCTATTCCAATTGTGGGTGTCTCTGTAGCAGTCACGTGATACAGCTGAAAGATTTTTTTTTTTTTTTTTTGCCACACTGAGCGGAGCTAATATCGCGCAAGTCAGAAAACTCTCCCAAAAAACACTCAGAGAAAGAGACAGATTGTTTTTCGGACAGGTTTAACATGATAACATATCCTATGAAGTTACTAAACTTCTCAAGGATGGCGAAGAAAGCTCTAATTCCCGCCATTTTTTGTTAATTCACCATGAATTAAAAGAATAGACATGTACAGGCCTATTTAAGACACTGAATTCAACTGGCCAGCAGAGGTCGCTGTGTGGATTAGACTGCCTATTCCAATTGTGGGTGCCTCTATAGCTGTCACGTGGTACAGCTGACAGGATTTTTTATTTTTTTTTGCCACACTGGGCGAAGCTTAGATCGCGCAAGTCAGAAAACTCTCCCAAAAAACACTCAGAGAAAGAGACAGATTGTTTTTCGGACAGGTTTAACATGATAACGTATCCTATGAAGTGACTAAACTTCTCAAGGATGGCGAAGAAAGCTCTAATTCCCGCCATTTTTTGTTAATTCACCATGAATTAAAAAAATAGACATGTACAGGCCTATTTAAGACACTGAATTCAACTGGCGAGCAGAGGTCGCTGTGTGGATTAGACTGCCTATTCCAATTGTGGGTGCCTCTATAGCTGTCACGTGGTACAGCTGACAGGATTTTTTTTTTTTTTTTGCCACACTGGGCGAAGCTTAGATCGCGCAAGTCAGAAAACTCTCCCAAAAAACACTCAGAGAAAGAGACAGATTGTTTTTCGGACAGGTTTAACATGATAACGTATCCTATGAAGTGACTAAACTTCTCAAGGATGGCGAAGAAAGCTCTAATTCCCGCCATTTTTTGTTAATTCACCATGAATTAAAAGAATAGACATGTACAGGCCTATTTAAGACACTGAATTCAACTGGCCAGCAGAGGTCGCTGTGTGGACTAGACTGCCTATTCCAATTGTGGGTGTCTCTATAGCTGTCACGTGATACAGCTGAAAGATTTTTTTTTTTTTTGCCACACTGAGCGGAGCTTAGATCGCGCAAGTCAGAAAACTCTCCCAAAAAACACTCAGAGAAAGAGACAGATTGTTTTTCGGACAGGTTTAACACGATTACGTATCCTATGAAGTGACTAAACTTCTCAAGGATGGCGAAGAAAGCTCTAATTCCCGCCATTTTTTGTTAATTCACCATGAATTAAAAGAATAGACATGTACAGGCCTATTTAAGACACTGAATTCAACTGGCCAGCAGAGGTCGCTGTGTGGATTAGACTGCCTATTCCAATTGTGGGTGCCTCTATAGCTGTCACGTGGTACAGCTGACAGGATTTTTTTTTTTTTTTTGCCACACTGGGCGAAGCTTAGATCGCGCAAGTCAGAAAACTCTCCCAAAAAACACTCAGAGAAAGAGACAGATTGTTTTTCGGACAGGTTTAACATGATAACGTATCCTATGAAGTGACTAAACTTCTCAAGGATGGCGAAGAAAGCTCTAATTCCCGCCATTTTTTGTTAATTCACCATGAATTAAAAGAATAGACATGTACAGGCCTATTTAAGACACTGAATTCAACTGGCCAGCAGAGGTCGCTGTGTGGACTAGACTGCCTATTCCAATTGTGGGTGTCTCTATAGCTGTCACGTGATACAGCTGAAAGATTTTTTTTTTTTTTGCCACACTGAGCGGAGCTTAGATCGCGCAAGTCAGAAAACTCTCCCAAAAAACACTCAGAGAAAGAGACAGATTGTTTTTCGGACAGGTTTAACACGATTACGTATCCTATGAAGTGACTAAACTTCTCAAGGATGGCGAAGAAAGCTCTAATTCCCGCCATTTTTTGTTAATTCACCATGAATTAAAAGAATAGACATGTACAGGCCTATTTAAAGCACTGAATTCAACTGGCCAGCAGAGGTCGCTGTGTAGCTTTAACTGCCTATTCCAATTGTGGGTGTCTCTATAGCTGTCACGTGATACAACTGAAAAGTTTAATTTTTTCTTAATTGATTTATTTATTTATATGATATTGTATTTCACAGGGTCAGGGGGCCCTAGGGTCCCGCTCCAAGCCCGCCTGAGCCCGGCATCGCTCCGCTCGCCTTCGGCTCGCTCAGGGTGTTCTTGGCTTCAGAGATCCAACTATGTTTCTCAAACATGGTGGCTAAAATTTTCAGTCTGAGGGCCTATTTAAAACACTGAATTCAAATGGCCAACAGAGGTCGCTCTATGGCCTAGACTGCCTATTCCAATTGTGGGTGTCTCTGTAGCAGTCACGTGATACAGCTGAAAGATTTTTTTTTTTTTTTTTTTCGCCACACTGAGCGGAGCTAATATCGCGCAAGTCAGAAAACTCTCCCAAAAAACACTCAGAGAAAGAGACAGATTGTTTTTCGGACAGGTTTAACATGATAACATATCCTATGAAGTTACTAAACTTCTCAAGGATGGCGAAGAAAGCTCTAATTCCCGCCATTTTTTGTTAATTCACCATGAATTAAAAGAATAGACATGTACAGGCCTATTTAAGACACTGAATTCAACTGGCCAGCAGAGGTCGCTGTGTGGATTAGACTGCCTATTCCAATTGTGGGTGCCTCTATAGCTGTCACGTGGTACAGCTGACAGGATTTTTTTTTTTTTTTTTGCCACACTGGGCGAAGCTTAGATCGCGCAAGTCAGAAAACTCTCCCAAAAAACACTCAGAGAAAGAGACAGATTGTTTTTCGGACAGGTTTAACATGATAACGTATCCTATGAAGTGACTAAACTTCTCAAGGGTGGCGAAGAAAGCTCTAATTCCCGCCATTTTTTGTTAATTCACCATGAATTAAAAGAATAGACATGTACAGGCCTATTTAAGACACTGAATTCAACTGGCCAGCAGAGGTCGCTGTGTAGCTTTAACTGCCTATTCCAATTGTGGGTGTCTCTATAGCTGTCACGTGATACAACTGAAAAGTTTAATTTTTTTTTAATTGATTTATTTATTTATATGATATTGTATTTCACAGGGTCAGGGGGCCCTAGGGTCCCGCTCCAAGCCCGCCTGAGCCCGGCATCGCTCCGCTCGCCTTCGGCTCGCTCAGGGTGTTCTTGGCTTCAGAGATCCAACTATGTTTCTCAAACATGGTGGCTAAAAATTTCAGTCTGAGGGCCTATTTAAAACACTGAATTCAAATGACCAACAGAGGTCGCTCCATGGCCTAGACTGCCTATTCCAATTGTGGGTGTCTCTGTAGCAGTCACGTGATACAGCTGAAAGATTTTTTTTTTTTTTTTTTGCCACACTGAGCGGAGCTAATATCGCGCAAGTCAGAAAACTCTCCCAAAAAACACTCAGAGAAAGAGACAGATTGTTTTTCGGACAGGTTTAACATGATAACATATCCTATGAAGTTACTAAACTTCTCAAGGATGGCGAAGAAAGCTCTAATTCCCGCCATTTTTTGTTAATTCACCATGAATTAAAAGAATAGACATGTACAGGCCTATTTAAGACACTGAATTCAACTGGCCAGCAGAGGTCGCTGTGTGGATTAGACTGCCTATTCCAATTGTGGGTGCCTCTATAGCTGTCACGTGGTACAGCTGACAGGATTTTTTATTTTTTTTTGCCACACTGGGCGAAGCTTAGATCGCGCAAGTCAGAAAACTCTCCCAAAAAACACTCAGAGAAAGAGACAGATTGTTTTTCGGACAGGTTTAACATGATAACGTATCCTATGAAGTGACTAAACTTCTCAAGGATGGCGAAGAAAGCTCTAATTCCCGCCATTTTTTGTTAATTCACCATGAATTAAAAAAATAGACATGTACAGGCCTATTTAAGACACTGAATTCAACTGGCGAGCAGAGGTCGCTGTGTGGATTAGACTGCCTATTCCAATTGTGGGTGCCTCTATAGCTGTCACGTGGTACAGCTGACAGGATTTTTTTATTTTTTTTGCCACACTGGGCGAAGCTTAGATCGCGCAAGTCAGAAAACTCTCCCAAAAAACACTCAGAGAAAGAGACAGATTGTTTTTCGGACAGGTTTAACATGATAACGTATCCTATGAAGTGACTAAACTTCTCAAGGATGGCGAAGAAAGCTCTAATTCCCGCCATTTTTTGTTAATTCACCATGAATTAAAAGAATAGACATGTACAGGCCTATTTAAGACACTGAATTCAACTGGCCAGCAGAGGTCGCTGTGTGGACTAGACTGCCTATTCCAATTGTGGGTGTCTCTATAGCTGTCACGTGATACAGCTGAAAGATTTTTTTTTTTTTTGCCACACTGAGCGGAGCTTAGATCGCGCAAGTCAGAAAACTCTCCCAAAAAACACTCAGAGAAAGAGACAGATTGTTTTTCGGACAGGTTTAACACGATTACGTATCCTATGAAGTGACTAAACTTCTCAAGGATGGCGAAGAAAGCTCTAATTCCCGCCATTTTTTGTTAATTCACCATGAATTAAAAGAATAGACATGTACAGGCCTATTTAAGACACTGAATTCAACTGGCCAGCAGAGGTCGCTGTGTGGATTAGACTGCCTATTCCAATTGTGGGTGCCTCTATAGCTGTCACGTGGTACAGCTGACAGGATTTTTTTTTTTTTTTTGCCACACTGGGCGAAGCTTAGATCGCGCAAGTCAGAAAACTCTCCCAAAAAACACTCAGAGAAAGAGACAGATTGTTTTTCGGACAGGTTTAACATGATAACGTATCCTATGAAGTGACTAAACTTCTCAAGGATGGCGAAGAAAGCTCTAATTCCCGCCATTTTTTGTTAATTCACCATGAATTAAAAGAATAGACATGTACAGGCCTATTTAAGACACTGAATTCAACTGGCCAGCAGAGGTCGCTGTGTGGACTAGACTGCCTATTCCAATTGTGGGTGTCTCTATAGCTGTCACGTGATACAGCTGAAAGATTTTTTTTTTTTTTGCCACACTGAGCGGAGCTTAGATCGCGCAAGTCAGAAAACTCTCCCAAAAAACACTCAGAGAAAGAGACAGATTGTTTTTCGGACAGGTTTAACACGATTACGTATCCTATGAAGTGACTAAACTTCTCAAGGATGGCGAAGAAAGCTCTAATTCCCGCCATTTTTTGTTAATTCACCATGAATTAAAAGAATAGACATGTACAGGCCTATTTAAAGCACTGAATTCAACTGGCCAGCAGAGGTCGCTGTGTAGCTTTAACTGCCTATTCCAATTGTGGGTGTCTCTATAGCTGTCACGTGATACAACTGAAAAGTTTAATTTTTTCTTAATTGATTTATTTATTTATATGATATTGTATTTCACAGGGTCAGGGGGCCCTAGGGTCCCGCTCCAAGCCCGCCTGAGCCCGGCATCGCTCCGCTCGCCTTCGGCTCGCTCAGGGTGTTCTTGGCTTCAGAGATCCAACTATGTTTCTCAAACATGGTGGCTAAAATTTTCAGTCTGAGGGCCTATTTAAAACACTGAATTCAAATGGCCAACAGAGGTCGCTCTATGGCCTAGACTGCCTATTCCAATTGTGGGTGTCTCTGTAGCAGTCACGTGATACAGCTGAAAGATTTTTTTTTTTTTTTTTTTCGCCACACTGAGCGGAGCTAATATCGCGCAAGTCAGAAAACTCTCCCAAAAAACACTCAGAGAAAGAGACAGATTGTTTTTCGGACAGGTTTAACATGATAACATATCCTATGAAGTTACTAAACTTCTCAAGGATGGCGAAGAAAGCTCTAATTCCCGCCATTTTTTGTTAATTCACCATGAATTAAAAGAATAGACATGTACAGGCCTATTTAAGACACTGAATTCAACTGGCCAGCAGAGGTCGCTGTGTGGATTAGACTGCCTATTCCAATTGTGGGTGCCTCTATAGCTGTCACGTGGTACAGCTGACAGGATTTTTTTTTTTTTTTTTGCCACACTGGGCGAAGCTTAGATCGCGCAAGTCAGAAAACTCTCCCAAAAAACACTCAGAGAAAGAGACAGATTGTTTTTCGGACAGGTTTAACATGATAACGTATCCTATGAAGTGACTAAACTTCTCAAGGGTGGCGAAGAAAGCTCTAATTCCCGCCATTTTTTGTTAATTCACCATGAATTAAAAGAATAGACATGTACAGGCCTATTTAAGACACTGAATTCAACTGGCCAGCAGAGGTCGCTGTGTAGCTTTAACTGCCTATTCCAATTGTGGGTGTCTCTATAGCTGTCACGTGATACAACTGAAAAGTTTAATTTTTTTTTAATTGATTTATTTATTTATATGATATTGTATTTCACAGGGTCAGGGGGCCCTAGGGTCCCGCTCCAAGCCCGCCTGAGCCCGGCATCGCTCCGCTCGCCTTCGGCTCGCTCAGGGTGTTCTTGGCTTCAGAGATCCAACTATGTTTCTCAAACATGGTGGCTAAAAATTTCAGTCTGAGGGCCTATTTAAAACACTGAATTCAAATGACCAACAGAGGTCGCTCCATGGCCTAGACTGCCTATTCCAATTGTGGGTGTCTCTGTAGCAGTCACGTGATACAGCTGAAAGATTTTTTTTTTTTTTTTTTTTTTTTGCCACACTGAGCGGAGCTAATATCGCGCAAGTCAGAAAACTCTCCCAAAAAACACTCAGAGAAAGAGACAGATTGTTTTTCGGACAGGTTTAACATGATAACATATCCTATGAAGTTACTAAACTTCTCAAGGATGGCGAAGAAAGCTCTAATTCCCGCCATTTTTTGTTAATTCACCATGAATTAAAAGAATAGACATGTACAGGCCTATTTAAGACACTGAATTCAACTGGCCAGCAGAGGTCGCTGTGTGGATTAGACTGCCTATTCCAATTGTGGGTGCCTCTATAGCTGTCACGTGGTACAGCTGACAGGATTTTTTTTTTTTTTTTGCCACACTGGGCGAAGCTTAGATCGCGCAAGTCAGAAAACTCTCCCAAAAAACACTCAGAGAAAGAGACAGATTGTTTTTCGGACAGGTTTAACATGATAACGTATCCTATGAAGTGACTAAACTTCTCAAGGATGGCGAAGAAAGCTCTAATTCCCGCCATTTTTTGTTAATTCACCATGAATTAAAAGAATAGACATGTACAGGCCTATTTAAGACACTGAATTCAACTGGCCAGCAGAGGTCGCTGTGTGGACTAGACTGCCTATTCCAATTGTGGGTGTCTCTATAGCTGTCACGTGATACAGCTGAAAGATTTTTTTTTTTTTTGCCACACTGAGCGGAGCTTAGATCGCGCAAGTCAGAAAACTCTCCCAAAAAACACTCAGAGAAAGAGACAGATTGTTTTTCGGACAGGTTTAACACGATTACGTATCCTATGAAGTGACTAAACTTCTCAAGGATGGCGAAGAAAGCTCTAATTCCCGCCATTTTTTGTTAATTCACCATGAATTAAAAGAATAGACATGTACAGGCCTATTTAAAGCACTGAATTCAACTGGCCAGCAGAGGTCGCTGTGTAGCTTTAACTGCCTATTCCAATTGTGGGTGTCTCTATAGCTGTCACGTGATACAACTGAAAAGTTTAATTTTTTCTTAATTGATTTATTTATTTATATGATATTGTATTTCACAGGGTCAGGGGGCCCTAGGGTCCCGCTCCAAGCCCGCCTGAGCCCGGCATCGCTCCGCTCGCCTTCGGCTCGCTCAGGGTGTTCTTGGCTTCAGAGATCCAACTATGTTTCTCAAACATGGTGGCTAAAATTTTCAGTCTGAGGGCCTATTTAAAACACTGAATTCAAATGGCCAACAGAGGTCGCTCTATGGCCTAGACTGCCTATTCCAATTGTGGGTGTCTCTGTAGCAGTCACGTGATACAGCTGAAAGATTTTTTTTTTTTTTTTTTTCGCCACACTGAGCGGAGCTAATATCGCGCAAGTCAGAAAACTCTCCCAAAAAACACTCAGAGAAAGAGACAGATTGTTTTTCGGACAGGTTTAACATGATAACATATCCTATGAAGTTACTAAACTTCTCAAGGATGGCGAAGAAAGCTCTAATTCCCGCCATTTTTTGTTAATTCACCATGAATTAAAAGAATAGACATGTACAGGCCTATTTAAGACACTGAATTCAACTGGCCAGCAGAGGTCGCTGTGTGGATTAGACTGCCTATTCCAATTGTGGGTGCCTCTATAGCTGTCACGTGGTACAGCTGACAGGATTTTTTATTTTTTTTTGCTACACTGGGCGAAGCTTAGATCGCGCAAGTCAGAAAACTCTCCCAAAAAACACTCAGAGAAAGAGACAGATTGTTTTTCGGACAGGTTTAACATGATAACGTATCCTATGAAGTGACTAAACTTCTCAAGGATGGCGAAGAAAGCTCTAATTCCCGCCATTTTTTGTTAATTCACCATGAATTAAAAAAATAGACATGTACAGGCCTATTTAAGACACTGAATTCAACTGGCGAGCAGAGGTCGCTGTGTGGATTAGACTGCCTATTCCAATTGTGGGTGCCTCTATAGCTGTCACGTGGTACAGCTGACAGGATTTTTTTTTTTTTTTTGCCACACTGGGCGAAGCTTAGATCGCGCAAGTCAGAAAACTCTCCCAAAAAACACTCAGAGAAAGAGACAGATTGTTTTTCGGACAGGTTTAACATGATAACGTATCCTATGAAGTGACTAAACTTCTCAAGGATGGCGAAGAAAGCTCTAATTCCCGCCATTTTTTGTTAATTCACCATGAATTAAAAGAATAGACATGTACAGGCCTATTTAAGACACTGAATTCAACTGGCCAGCAGAGGTCGCTGTGTGGATTAGACTGCCTATTCCAATTGTGGGTGCCTCTATAGCTGTCACGTGGTACAGCTGACAGGATTTTTTTTTTTTTTTTGCCACACTGGGCGAAGCTTAGATCGCGCAAGTCAGAAAACTCTCCCAAAAAACACTCAGAGAAAGAGACAGATTGTTTTTCGGACAGGTTTAACATGATAACGTATCCTATGAAGTGACTAAACCTCTCAAGGATGGCGAAGAAAGCTCTAATTCCCGCCATTTTTTGTTAATTCACCATGAATTAAAAGAATAGACATGTACAGGCCTATTTAAAACACTGAATTCAACTGGCCAGCAGAGGTCGCTGTGTGGATTAGACTGCCTATTCCAATTGTGGGTGTCTCTATAGCTGTCACGTGATACAGCTGAAAGATTTTTTTTTTTTTTGCCACACTGAGCGGAGCTTAGATCGCGCAAGTCAGAAAACTCTCCCAAAAAACACTCAGAGAAAGAGACAGATTGTTTTTCGGACAGGTTTAACACGATTACGTATCCTATGAAGTGACTAAACTTCTCAAGGATGGCGAAGAAAGCTCTAATTCCCGCCATTTTTTGTTAATTCACCATGAATTAAAAGAATAGACATGTACAGGCCTATTTAAAACACTGAATTCAACTGGCCAGCAGAGGTCGCTGTGTGGATTAGACTGCCTATTCCAATTGTGGGTGTCTCTATAGCTGTCACGTGATACAGCTGAAAGATTTTTTTTTTTTTTGCCACACTGAGCGGAGCTTAGATCGCGCAAGTCAGAAAACTCTCCCAAAAAACACTCAGAGAAAGAGACAGATTGTTTTTCGGACAGGTTTAACACGATTACGTATCCTATGAAGTGACTAAACTTCTCAAGGATGGCGAAGAAAGCTCTAATTCCCGCCATTTTTTGTTAATTCACCATGAATTAAAAGAATAGACATGTACAGGCCTATTTAAAACACTGAATTCAACTGGCCAGCAGAGGTCGCTGTGTAGCTTGAACTGCCTATTCCAATTGTGGGTGTCTCTATAGCTGTCACGTGATACAACTGAAAAGTTTAATTTTTTTTTAATTGATTTATTTATTTATATGATATTGTATTTCACAGGGCCTGAGGGGGCCCTAGGGTCCCGCTCCAAGCCCGCCTGAGCCCGGCATCGCTCCGCTCGCCTTCGGCTCGCTCAGGGTGTTCTTGGCTTCAGAGATCCAACTATGTTTCTCAAACATGGTGGCTAAAATTTTCAGTCTGAGGGCCTATTTAAAACACTGAATTCAAATGGCCAACAGAGGTCGCTCTATGGCCTAGACTGCCTATTCCAATTGTGGGTGTCTCTGTAGCAGTCACGTGATACAGCTGAAAGAATTTTTTTTTTTTTTTTTTTTTTTTTTTTTGCCACACTGAGCGGAGCTAATATCGCGCAAGTCAGAAAACTCTCCCAAAAAACACTCAGAGAAAGAGACAGATTGTTTTTCGGACAGGTTTAACATGATAACATATCCTATGAAGTTACTAAACTTCTCAAGGATGGCGAAGAAAGCTCTAATTCCCGCCATTTTTTGTTAATTCACCATGAATTAAAAGAATAGACATGTACAGGCCTATTTAAGACACTGAATTCAACTGGCCAGCAGAGGTCGCTGTGTGGATTAGACTGCCTATTCCAATTGTGGGTGCCTCTATAGCTGTCACGTGGTACAGCTGACAGGATTTTTTTTTTTTTTTTGCCACACTGGGCGAAGCTTAGATCGCGCAAGTCAGAAAACTCTCCCAAAAAACACTCAGAGAAAGAGACAGATTGTTTTTCGGACAGGTTTAACATGATAACCTATCCTATGAAGTGACTAAACTTCTCAAGGATGGCGAAGAAAGCTCTAATTCCCGCCATTTTTTGTTAATTCACCATGAATTAAAAGAATAGACATGTACAGGCCTATTTAAAACACTGAATTCAAATGGCCAACAGAGGTCGCTCTATGGCCTAGACTGCCTATTCCAATTGTGGGTGTCTCTGTAGCAGTCACGTGATACAGCTGAAAGATTTTTTTTTTTTTTTTTTGCCACACTGAGCGGAGCTAATATCGCGCAAGTCAGAAAACTCTCCCAAAAAACACTCAGAGAAAGAGACAGATTGTTTTTCGGACAGGTTTAACATGATAACATATCCTATGAAGTTACTAAACTTCTCAAGGATGGCGAAGAAAGCTCTAATTCCCGCCATTTTTTGTTAATTCACCATGAATTAAAAGAATAGACATGTACAGGCCTATTTAAGACACTGAATTCAACTGGCCAGCAGAGGTCGCTGTGTGGATTAGACTGCCTATTCCAATTGTGGGTGCCTCTATAGCTGTCACGTGGTACAGCTGACAGGATTTTTTTTTTTTTTTTGCCACACTGGGCGAAGCTTAGATCGCGCAAGTCAGAAAACTCTCCCAAAAAACACTCAGAGAAAGAGACAGATTGTTTTTCGGACAGGTTTAACATGATAACGTATCCTATGAAGTGACTAAACTTCTCAAGGATGGCGAAGAAAGCTCTAATTCCCGCCATTTTTTGTTAATTCACCATGAATTAAAAGAATAGACATGTACAGGCCTATTTAAGACACTGAATTCAACTGGCCAGCAGAGGTCGCTGTGTGGATTAGACTGCCTATTCCAATTGTGGGTGCCTCTATAGCTGTCACGTGGTACAGCTGACAGGATTTTTTTTTTTTTTTTGCCACACTGGGCGAAGCTTAGATCGCGCAAGTCAGAAAACTCTCCCAAAAAACACTCAGAGAAAGAGACAGATTGTTTTTCGGACAGGTTTAACATGATAACGTATCCTATGAAGTGACTAAACCTCTCAAGGATGGCGAAGAAAGCTCTAATTCCCGCCATTTTTTGTTAATTCACCATGAATTAAAAGAATAGACATGTACAGGCCTATTTAAAACACTGAATTCAACTGGCCAGCAGAGGTCGCTGTGTGGATTAGACTGCCTATTCCAATTGTGGGTGTCTCTATAGCTGTCACGTGATACAGCTGAAAGATTTTTTTTTTTTTTGCCACACTGAGCGGAGCCTTAGATCGCGCAAGTCAGAAAACTCTCCCAAAAAACACTCAGAGAAAGAGACAGATTGTTTTTCGGACAGGTTTAACACGATTACGTATCCTATGAAGTGACTAAACTTCTCAAGGATGGCGAAGAAAGCTCTAATTCCCGCCATTTTTTGTTAATTCACCATGAATTAAAAGAATAGACATGTACAGGCCTATTTAAAACACTGAATTCAACTGGCCAGCAGAGGTCGCTGTGTGGATTAGACTGCCTATTCCAATTGAGGGTGTCTCTATAGCTGTCACGTGATACAGCTGAAAGATTTTTTTTTTTTTTGCCACACTGAGCGGAGCTTAGATCGCGCAAGTCAGAAAACTCTCCCAAAAAACACTCAGAGAAAGAGACAGATTGTTTTTCGGACAGGTTTAACACGATTACGTATCCTATGAAGTGACTAAACTTCTCAAGGATGGCGAAGAAAGCTCTAATTCCCGCCATTTTTTGTTAATTCACCATGAATTAAAAGAATAGACATGTACAGGCCTATTTAAAACACTGAATTCAACTGGCCAGCAGAGGTCGCTGTGTAGCTTGAACTGCCTATTCCAATTGTGGGTGTCTCTATAGCTGTCACGTGATACAACTGAAAAGTTTAATTTTTTTTTAATTGATTTATTTATTTATATGATATTGTATTTCACAGGGCCTGAGGGGGCCCTAGGGTCCCGCTCCAAGCCCGCCTGAGCCCGGCATCGCTCCGCTCGCCTTCGGCTCGCTCAGGGTGTTCTTGGCTTCAGAGATCCAACTATGTTTCTCAAACATGGTGGCTAAAATTTTCAGTCTGAGGGCCTATTTAAAACACTGAATTCAAATGGCCAACAGAGGTCGCTCTATGGCCTAGACTGCCTATTCCAATTGTGGGTGTCTCTGTAGCAGTCACGTGATACAGCTGAAAGAATTTTTTTTTTTTTTTTTTTTTTTTTTTTTGCCACACTGAGCGGAGCTAATATCGCGCAAGTCAGAAAACTCTCCCAAAAAACACTCAGAGAAAGAGACAGATTGTTTTTCGGACAGGTTTAACATGATAACATATCCTATGAAGTTACTAAACTTCTCAAGGATGGCGAAGAAAGCTCTAATTCCCGCCATTTTTTGTTAATTCACCATGAATTAAAAGAATAGACATGTACAGGCCTATTTAAGACACTGAATTCAACTGGCCAGCAGAGGTCGCTGTGTGGATTAGACTGCCTATTCCAATTGTGGGTGCCTCTATAGCTGTCACGTGGTACAGCTGACAGGATTTTTTTTTTTTTTTTGCCACACTGGGCGAAGCTTAGATCGCGCAAGTCAGAAAACTCTCCCAAAAAACACTCAGAGAAAGAGACAGATTGTTTTTCGGACAGGTTTAACATGATAACCTATCCTATGAAGTGACTAAACTTCTCAAGGATGGCGAAGAAAGCTCTAATTCCCGCCATTTTTTGTTAATTCACCATGAATTAAAAGAATAGACATGTACAGGCCTATTTAAAACACTGAATTCAAATGGCCAACAGAGGTCGCTCTATGGCCTAGACTGCCTATTCCAATTGTGGGTGTCTCTGTAGCAGTCACGTGATACAGCTGAAAGATTTTTTTTTTTTTTTTTTGCCACACTGAGCGGAGCTAATATCGCGCAAGTCAGAAAACTCTCCCAAAAAACACTCAGAGAAAGAGACAGATTGTTTTTCGGACAGGTTTAACATGATAACATATCCTATGAAGTTACTAAACTTCTCAAGGATGGCGAAGAAAGCTCTAATTCCCGCCATTTTTTGTTAATTCACCATGAATTAAAAGAATAGACATGTACAGGCCTATTTAAGACACTGAATTCAACTGGCCAGCAGAGGTCGCTGTGTGGATTAGACTGCCTATTCCAATTGTGGGTGCCTCTATAGCTGTCACGTGGTACAGCTGACAGGATTTTTTTTTTTTTTTTGCCACACTGGGCGAAGCTTAGATCGCGCAAGTCAGAAAACTCTCCCAAAAAACACTCAGAGAAAGAGACAGATTGTTTTTCGGACAGGTTTAACATGATAACGTATCCTATGAAGTGACTAAACTTCTCAAGGATGGCGAAGAAAGCTCTAATTCCCGCCATTTTTTGTTAATTCACCATGAATTAAAAGAATAGACATGTACAGGCCTATTTAAGACACTGAATTCAACTGGCCAGCAGAGGTCGCTGTGTGGATTAGACTGCCTATTCCAATTGTGGGTGCCTCTATAGCTGTCACGTGGTACAGCTGACAGGATTTTTTTTTTTTTTTTGCCACACTGGGCGAAGCTTAGATCGCGCAAGTCAGAAAACTCTCCCAAAAAACACTCAGAGAAAGAGACAGATTGTTTTTCGGACAGGTTTAACATGATAACGTATCCTATGAAGTGACTAAACCTCTCAAGGATGGCGAAGAAAGCTCTAATTCCCGCCATTTTTTGTTAATTCACCATGAATTAAAAGAATAGACATGTACAGGCCTATTTAAAACACTGAATTCAACTGGCCAGCAGAGGTCGCTGTGTGGATTAGACTGCCTATTCCAATTGTGGGTGTCTCTATAGCTGTCACGTGATACAGCTGAAAGATTTTTTTTTTTTTTGCCACACTGAGCGGAGCTTAGATCGCGCAAGTCAGAAAACTCTCCCAAAAAACACTCAGAGAAAGAGACAGATTGTTTTTCGGACAGGTTTAACACGATTACGTATCCTATGAAGTGACTAAACTTCTCAAGGATGGCGAAGAAAGCTCTAATTCCCGCCATTTTTTGTTAATTCACCATGAATTAAAAGAATAGACATGTACAGGCCTATTTAAAACACTGAATTCAACTGGCCAGCAGAGGTCGCTGTGTGGATTAGACTGCCTATTCCAATTGTGGGTGTCTCTATAGCTGTCACGTGATACAGCTGAAAGATTTTTTTTTTTTTGCCACACTGAGCGGAGCTTAGATCGCGCAAGTCAGAAAACTCTCCCAAAAAACACTCAGAGAAAGAGACAGATTGTTTTTCGGACAGGTTTAACACGATTACGTATCCTATGAAGTGACTAAACTTCTCAAGGATGGCGAAGAAAGCTCTAATTCCCGCCATTTTTTGTTAATTCACCATGAATTAAAAGAATAGACATGTACAGGCCTATTTAAAACACTGAATTCAACTGGCCAGCAGAGGTCGCTGTGTAGCTTGAACTGCCTATTCCAATTGTGGGTGTCTCTATAGCTGTCACGTGATACAACTGAAAAGTTTAATTTTTTTTTAATTGATTTATTTATTTATATGATATTGTATTTCACAGGGCCTGAGGGGGCCCTAGGGTCCCGCTCCAAGCCCGCCTGAGCCCGGCATCGCTCCGCTCGCCTTCGGCTCGCTCAGGGTGTTCTTGGCTTCAGAGATCCAACTATGTTTCTCAAACATGGTGGCTAAAATTTTCAGTCTGAGGGCCTATTTAAAACACTGAATTCAAATGGCCAACAGAGGTCGCTCTATGGCCTAGACTGCCTATTCCAATTGTGGGTGTCTCTGTAGCAGTCACGTGATACAGCTGAAAGAATTTTTTTTTTTTTTTTTGCCACACTGAGCGGAGCTAATATCGCGCAAGTCAGAAAACTCTCCCAAAAAACACTCAGAGAAAGAGACAGATTGTTTTTCGGACAGGTTTAACATGATAACATATCCTATGAAGTTACTAAACTTCTCAAGGATGGCGAAGAAAGCTCTAATTCCCGCCATTTTTTGTTAATTCACCATGAATTAAAAGAATAGACATGTACAGGCCTATTTAAGACACTGAATTCAACTGGCCAGCAGAGGTCGCTGTGTGGATTAGACTGCCTATTCCAATTGTGGGTGCCTCTATAGCTGTCACGTGGTACAGCTGACAGGATTTTTTTTTTTTTTTTTTTTTGCCACACTGGGCGAAGCTTAGATCGCGCAAGTCAGAAAACTCTCCCAAAAAACACTCAGAGAAAGAGACAGATTGTTTTTCGGACAGGTTTAACATGATAACCTATCCTATGAAGTGACTAAACTTCTCAAGGATGGCGAAGAAAGCTCTAATTCCCGCCATTTTTTGTTAATTCACCATGAATTAAAAGAATAGACATGTACAGGCCTATTTAAAACACTGAATTCAAATGGCCAACAGAGGTCGCTCTATGGCCTAGACTGCCTATTCCAATTGTGGGTGTCTCTGTAGCAGTCACGTGATACAGCTGAAAGATTTTTTTTTTTTTTTTTTGCCACACTGAGCGGAGCTAATATCGCGCAAGTCAGAAAACTCTCCCAAAAAACACTCAGAGAAAGAGACAGATTGTTTTTCGGACAGGTTTAACATGATAACATATCCTATGAAGTTACTAAACTTCTCAAGGATGGCGAAGAAAGCTCTAATTCCCGCCATTTTTTGTTAATTCACCATGAATTAAAAGAATAGACATGTACAGGCCTATTTAAGACACTGAATTCAACTGGCCAGCAGAGGTCGCTGTGTGGATTAGACTGCCTATTCCAATTGTGGGTGCCTCTATAGCTGTCACGTGGTACAGCTGACAGGATTTTTTATTTTTTTTTGCCACACTGGGCGAAGCTTAGATCGCGCAAGTCAGAAAACTCTCCCAAAAAACACTCAGAGAAAGAGACAGATTGTTTTTCGGACAGGTTTAACATGATAACGTATCCTATGAAGTGACTAAACTTCTCAAGGATGGCGAAGAAAGCTCTAATTCCCGCCATTTTTTGTTAATTCACCATGAATTAAAAGAATAGACATGTACAGGCCTATTTAAGACACTGAATTCAACTGGCCAGCAGAGGTCGCTGTGTAGCTTTAACTGCCTATTCCAATTGTGGGTGTCTCTATAGCTGTCACGTGATACAACTGAAAAGTTTAATTTTTTTTTAATTGATTTATTTATTTATATGATATTGTATTTCACAGGGTCAGGGGGCCCTAGGGTCCCGCTCCAAGCCCGCCTGAGCCCGGCATCGCTCCGCTCGCCTTCGGCTCGCTCAGGGTGTTCTTGGCTTCAGAGATCCAACTATGTTTCTCAAACATGGTGGCTAAAAATTTCAGTCTGAGGGCCTATTTAAAACACTGAATTCAAATGACCAACAGAGGTCGCTCCATGGCCTAGACTGCCTATTCCAATTGTGGGTGTCTCTGTAGCAGTCACGTGATACAGCTGAAAGATTTTTTTTTTTTTTTTTTTGCCACACTGAGCGGAGCTAATATCGCGCAAGTCAGAAAACTCTCCCAAAAAACACTCAGAGAAAGAGACAGATTGTTTTTCGGACAGGTTTAACATGATAACATATCCTATGAAGTTACTAAACTTCTCAAGGATGGCGAAGAAAGCTCTAATTCCCGCCATTTTTTGTTAATTCACCATGAATTAAAAGAATAGACATGTACAGGCCTATTTAAGACACTGAATTCAACTGGCCAGCAGAGGTCGCTGTGTGGATTAGACTGCCTATTCCAATTGTGGGTGCCTCTATAGCTGTCACGTGGTACAGCTGACAGGATTTTTTATTTTTTTTTGCCACACTGGGCGAAGCTTAGATCGCGCAAGTCAGAAAACTCTCCCAAAAAACACTCAGAGAAAGAGACAGATTGTTTTTCGGACAGGTTTAACATGATAACGTATCCTATGAAGTGACTAAACTTCTCAAGGATGGCGAAGAAAGCTCTAATTCCCGCCATTTTTTGTTAATTCACCATGAATTAAAAAAATAGACATGTACAGGCCTATTTAAGACACTGAATTCAACTGGCGAGCAGAGGTCGCTGTGTGGATTAGACTGCCTATTCCAATTGTGGGTGCCTCTATAGCTGTCACGTGGTACAGCTGACAGGATTTTTTTTTTTTTTTTTTGCCACACTGGGCGAAGCTTAGATCGCGCAAGTCAGAAAACTCTCCCAAAAAACACTCAGAGAAAGAGACAGATTGTTTTTCGGACAGGTTTAACATGATAACGTATCCTATGAAGTGACTAAACTTCTCAAGGATGGCGAAGAAAGCTCTAATTCCCGCCATTTTTTGTTAATTCACCATGAATTAAAAGAATAGACATGTACAGGCCTATTTAAGACACTGAATTCAACTGGCCAGCAGAGGTCGCTGTGTGGACTAGACTGCCTATTCCAATTGTGGGTGTCTCTATAGCTGTCACGTGATACAGCTGAAAGATTTTTTTTTTTTTTGCCACACTGAGCGGAGCTTAGATCGCGCAAGTCAGAAAACTCTCCCAAAAAACACTCAGAGAAAGAGACAGATTGTTTTTCGGACAGGTTTAACACGATTACGTATCCTATGAAGTGACTAAACTTCTCAAGGATGGCGAAGAAAGCTCTAATTCCCGCCATTTTTTGTTAATTCACCATGAATTAAAAGAATAGACATGTACAGGCCTATTTAAGACACTGAATTCAACTGGCGAGCAGAGGTCGCTGTGTGGATTAGACTGCCTATTCCAATTGTGGGTGCCTCTATAGCTGTCACGTGGTACAGCTGACAGGATTTTTTTTTTTTTTTTGCCACACTGGGCGAAGCTTAGATCGCGCAAGTCAGAAAACTCTCCCAAAAAACACTCAGAGAAAGAGACAGATTGTTTTTCGGACAGGTTTAACATGATAACGTATCCTATGAAGTGACTAAACTTCTCAAGGATGGCGAAGAAAGCTCTAATTCCCGCCATTTTTTGTTAATTCACCATGAATTAAAAGAATAGACATGTACAGGCCTATTTAAGACACTGAATTCAACTGGCCAGCAGAGGTCGCTGTGTGGACTAGACTGCCTATTCCAATTGTGGGTGTCTCTATAGCTGTCACGTGATACAGCTGAAAGATTTTTTTTTTTTTTGCCACACTGAGCGGAGCTTAGATCGCGCAAGTCAGAAAACTCTCCCAAAAAACACTCAGAGAAAGAGACAGATTGTTTTTCGGACAGGTTTAACACGATTACGTATCCTATGAAGTGACTAAACTTCTCAAGGATGGCGAAGAAAGCTCTAATTCCCGCCATTTTTTGTTAATTCACCATGAATTAAAAGAATAGACATGTACAGGCCTATTTAAAGCACTGAATTCAACTGGCCAGCAGAGGTCGCTGTGTAGCTTTAACTGCCTATTCCAATTGTGGGTGTCTCTATAGCTGTCACGTGATACAACTGAAAAGTTTAATTTTTTCTTAATTGATTTATTTATTTATATGATATTGTATTTCACAGGGTCAGGGGGCCCTAGGGTCCCGCTCCAAGCCCGCCTGAGCCCGGCATCGCTCCGCTCGCCTTCGGCTCGCTCAGGGTGTTCTTGGCTTCAGAGATCCAACTATGTTTCTCAAACATGGTGGCTAAAATTTTCAGTCTGAGGGCCTATTTAAAACACTGAATTCAAATGGCCAACAGAGGTCGCTCTATGGCCTAGACTGCCTATTCCAATTGTGGGTGTCTCTATAGCAGTCACGTGATACAGCTGAAAGATTTTTTTTTTTTTTTTTCGCCACACTGAGCGGAGCTAATATCGCGCAAGTCAGAAAACTCTCCCAAAAAACACTCAGAGAAAGAGACAGATTGTTTTTCGGACAGGTTTAACATGATAACATATCCTATGAAGTTACTAAACTTCTCAAGGATGGCGAAGAAAGCTCTAATTCCCGCCATTTTTTGTTAATTCACCATGAATTAAAAGAATAGACATGTACAGGCCTATTTAAGACACTGAATTCAACTGGCCAGCAGAGGTCGCTGTGTGGATTAGACTGCCTATTCCAATTGTGGGTGCCTCTATAGCTGTCACGTGGTACAGCTGACAGGATTTTTTTTTTTTTTTTGCCACACTGGGCGAAGCTTAGATCGCGCAAGTCAGAAAACTCTCCCAAAAAACACTCAGAGAAAGAGACAGATTGTTTTTCGGACAGGTTTAACATGATAACGTATCCTATGAAGTGACTAAACTTCTCAAGGATGGCGAAGAAAGCTCTAATTCCCGCCATTTTTTGTTAATTCACCATGAATTAAAAGAATAGACATGTACAGGCCTATTTAAGACACTGAATTCAACTGGCCAGCAGAGGTCGCTGTGTGGACTAGACTGCCTATTCCAATTGTGGGTGTCTCTATAGCTGTCACGTGATACAGCTGAAAGATTTTTTTTTTTTTTGCCACACTGAGCGGAGCTTAGATCGCGCAAGTCAGAAAACTCTCCCAAAAAACACTCAGAGAAAGAGACAGATTGTTTTTCGGACAGGTTTAACATGATAACGTATCCTATGAAGTGACTAAACTTCTCAAGGATGGCGAAGAAAGCTCTAATTCCCGCCATTTTTTGTTAATTCACCATGAATTAAAAGAATAGACATGTACAGGCCTATTTAAGACACTGAATTCAACTGGCCAGCAGAGGTCGCTGTGTGGACTAGACTGCCTATTCCAATTGTGGGTGTCTCTATAGCTGTCACGTGATACAGCTGAAAGATTTTTTTTTTTTTTGCCACACTGAGCGGAGCTTAGATCGCGCAAGTCAGAAAACTCTCCCAAAAAACACTCAGAGAAAGAGACAGATTGTTTTTCGGACAGGTTTAACACGATTACGTATCCTATGAAGTGACTAAACTTCTCAAGGATGGCGAAGAAAGCTCTAATTCCCGCCATTTTTTGTTAATTCACCATGAATTAAAAGAATAGACATGTACAGGCCTATTTAAGACACTGAATTCAACTGGCGAGCAGAGGTCGCTGTGTGGATTAGACTGCCTATTCCAATTGTGGGTGCCTCTATAGCTGTCACGTGGTACAGCTGACAGGATTTTTTTTTTTTTTTTGCCACACTGGGCGAAGCTTAGATCGCGCAAGTCAGAAAACTCTCCCAAAAAACACTCAGAGAAAGAGACAGATTGTTTTTCGGACAGGTTTAACATGATAACGTATCCTATGAAGTGACTAAACTTCTCAAGGATGGCGAAGAAAGCTCTAATTCCCGCCATTTTTTGTTAATTCACCATGAATTAAAAGAATAGACATGTACAGGCCTATTTAAGACACTGAATTCAACTGGCCAGCAGAGGTCGCTGTGTGGACTAGACTGCCTATTCCAATTGTGGGTGTCTCTATAGCTGTCACGTGATACAGCTGAAAGATTTTTTTTTTTTTTGCCACACTGAGCGGAGCTTAGATCGCGCAAGTCAGAAAACTCTCCCAAAAAACACTCAGAGAAAGAGACAGATTGTTTTTCGGACAGGTTTAACACGATTACGTATCCTATGAAGTGACTAAACTTCTCAAGGATGGCGAAGAAAGCTCTAATTCCCGCCATTTTTTGTTAATTCACCATGAATTAAAAGAATAGACATGTACAGGCCTATTTAAAGCACTGAATTCAACTGGCCAGCAGAGGTCGCTGTGTAGCTTTAACTGCCTATTCCAATTGTGGGTGTCTCTATAGCTGTCACGTGATACAACTGAAAAGTTTAATTTTTTCTTAATTGATTTATTTATTTATATGATATTGTATTTCACAGGGTCAGGGGGCCCTAGGGTCCCGCTCCAAGCCCGCCTGAGCCCGGCATCGCTCCGCTCGCCTTCGGCTCGCTCAGGGTGTTCTTGGCTTCAGAGATCCAACTATGTTTCTCAAACATGGTGGCTAAAATTTTCAGTCTGAGGGCCTATTTAAAACACTGAATTCAAATGGCCAACAGAGGTCGCTCTATGGCCTAGACTGCCTATTCCAATTGTGGGTGTCTCTGTAGCAGTCACGTGATACAGCTGAAAGAATTTTTTTTTTTTTTTTTTTTTTTTTTTTTTTTTTTTTTTTTTTGCCACACTGAGCGGAGCTAATATCGCGCAAGTCAGAAAACTCTCCCAAAAAACACTCAGAGAAAGAGACAGATTGTTTTTCGGACAGGTTTAACATGATAACATATCCTATGAAGTTACTAAACTTCTCAAGGATGGCGAAGAAAGCTCTAATTCCCGCCATTTTTTGTTAATTCACCATGAATTAAAAGAATAGACATGTACAGGCCTATTTAAGACACTGAATTCAACTGGCCAGCAGAGGTCGCTGTGTGGATTAGACTGCCTATTCCAATTGTGGGTGCCTCTATAGCTGTCACGTGGTACAGCTGACAGGATTTTTTTTTTTTTTTTTTGCCACACTGGGCGAAGCTTAGATCGCGCAAGTCAGAAAACTCTCCCAAAAAACACTCAGAGAAAGAGACAGATTGTTTTTCGGACAGGTTTAACATGATAACCTATCCTATGAAGTGACTAAACTTCTCAAGGATGGCGAAGAAAGCTCTAATTCCCGCCATTTTTTGTTAATTCACCATGAATTAAAAGAATAGACATGTACAGGCCTATTTAAAACACTGAATTCAAATGGCCAACAGAGGTCGCTCTATGGCCTAGACTGCCTATTCCAATTGTGGGTGTCTCTGTAGCAGTCACGTGATACAGCTGAAAGATTTTTTTTTTTTTTTTTTGCCACACTGAGCGGAGCTAATATCGCGCAAGTCAGAAAACTCTCCCAAAAAACACTCAGAGAAAGAGACAGATTGTTTTTCGGACAGGTTTAACATGATAACATATCCTATGAAGTTACTAAACTTCTCAAGGATGGCGAAGAAAGCTCTAATTCCCGCCATTTTTTGTTAATTCACCATGAATTAAAAGAATAGACATGTACAGGCCTATTTAAGACACTGAATTCAACTGGCCAGCAGAGGTCGCTGTGTGGATTAGACTGCCTATTCCAATTGTGGGTGCCTCTATAGCTGTCACGTGGTACAGCTGACAGGATTTTTTATTTTTTTTTGCCACACTGGGCGAAGCTTAGATCGCGCAAGTCAGAAAACTCTCCCAAAAAACACTCAGAGAAAGAGACAGATTGTTTTTCGGACAGGTTTAACATGATAACGTATCCTATGAAGTGACTAAACTTCTCAAGGATGGCGAAGAAAGCTCTAATTCCCGCCATTTTTTGTTAATTCACCATGAATTAAAAGAATAGACATGTACAGGCCTATTTAAGACACTGAATTCAACTGGCCAGCAGAGGTCGCTGTGTAGCTTTAACTGCCTATTCCAATTGTGGGTGTCTCTATAGCTGTCACGTGATACAACTGAAAAGTTTAATTTTTTTTTAATTGATTTATTTATTTATATGATATTGTATTTCACAGGGTCAGGGGGCCCTAGGGTCCCGCTCCAAGCCCGCCTGAGCCCGGCATCGCTCCGCTCGCCTTCGGCTCGCTCAGGGTGTTCTTGGCTTCAGAGATCCAACTATGTTTCTCAAACATGGTGGCTAAAAATTTCAGTCTGAGGGCCTATTTAAAACACTGAATTCAAATGACCAACAGAGGTCGCTCCATGGCCTAGACTGCCTATTCCAATTGTGGGTGTCTCTGTAGCAGTCACGTGATACAGCTGAAAGATTTTTTTTTTTTTTTTTTGCCACACTGAGCGGAGCTAATATCGCGCAAGTCAGAAAACTCTCCCAAAAAACACTCAGAGAAAGAGACAGATTGTTTTTCGGACAGGTTTAACATGATAACATATCCTATGAAGTTACTAAACTTCTCAAGGATGGCGAAGAAAGCTCTAATTCCCGCCATTTTTTGTTAATTCACCATGAATTAAAAGAATAGACATGTACAGGCCTATTTAAGACACTGAATTCAACTGGCCAGCAGAGGTCGCTGTGTGGATTAGACTGCCTATTCCAATTGTGGGTGCCTCTATAGCTGTCACGTGGTACAGCTGACAGGATTTTTTATTTTTTTTTGCCACACTGGGCGAAGCTTAGATCGCGCAAGTCAGAAAACTCTCCCAAAAAACACTCAGAGAAAGAGACAGATTGTTTTTCGGACAGGTTTAACATGATAACGTATCCTATGAAGTGACTAAACTTCTCAAGGATGGCGAAGAAAGCTCTAATTCCCGCCATTTTTTGTTAATTCACCATGAATTAAAAAAATAGACATGTACAGGCCTATTTAAGACACTGAATTCAACTGGCGAGCAGAGGTCGCTGTGTGGATTAGACTGCCTATTCCAATTGTGGGTGCCTCTATAGCTGTCACGTGGTACAGCTGACAGGATTTTTTTTTTTTTTTTGCCACACTGGGCGAAGCTTAGATCGCGCAAGTCAGAAAACTCTCCCAAAAAACACTCAGAGAAAGAGACAGATTGTTTTTCGGACAGGTTTAACATGATAACGTATCCTATGAAGTGACTAAACTTCTCAAGGATGGCGAAGAAAGCTCTAATTCCCGCCATTTTTTGTTAATTCACCATGAATTAAAAGAATAGACATGTACAGGCCTATTTAAGACACTGAATTCAACTGGCCAGCAGAGGTCGCTGTGTGGACTAGACTGCCTATTCCAATTGTGGGTGTCTCTATAGCTGTCACGTGATACAGCTGAAAGATTTTTTTTTTTTTGCCACACTGAGCGGAGCTTAGATCGCGCAAGTCAGAAAACTCTCCCAAAAAACACTCAGAGAAAGAGACAGATTGTTTTTCGGACAGGTTTAACACGATTACGTATCCTATGAAGTGACTAAACTTCTCAAGGATGGCGAAGAAAGCTCTAATTCCCGCCATTTTTTGTTAATTCACCATGAATTAAAAGAATAGACATGTACAGGCCTATTTAAGACACTGAATTCAACTGGCCAGCAGAGGTCGCTGTGTGGATTAGACTGCCTATTCCAATTGTGGGTGCCTCTATAGCTGTCACGTGGTACAGCTGACAGGATTTTTTTTTTTTTTTTGCCACACTGGGCGAAGCTTAGATCGCGCAAGTCAGAAAACTCTCCCAAAAAACACTCAGAGAAAGAGACAGATTGTTTTTCGGACAGGTTTAACATGATAACGTATCCTATGAAGTGACTAAACTTCTCAAGGATGGCGAAGAAAGCTCTAATTCCCGCCATTTTTTGTTAATTCACCATGAATTAAAAGAATAGACATGTACAGGCCTATTTAAGACACTGAATTCAACTGGCCAGCAGAGGTCGCTGTGTGGACTAGACTGCCTATTCCAATTGTGGGTGTCTCTATAGCTGTCACGTGATACAGCTGAAAGATTTTTTTTTTTTTTGCCACACTGAGCGGAGCTTAGATCGCGCAAGTCAGAAAACTCTCCCAAAAAACACTCAGAGAAAGAGACAGATTGTTTTTCGGACAGGTTTAACACGATTACGTATCCTATGAAGTGACTAAACTTCTCAAGGATGGCGAAGAAAGCTCTAATTCCCGCCATTTTTTGTTAATTCACCATGAATTAAAAGAATAGACATGTACAGGCCTATTTAAAGCACTGAATTCAACTGGCCAGCAGAGGTCGCTGTGTAGCTTTAACTGCCTATTCCAATTGTGGGTGTCTCTATAGCTGTCACGTGATACAACTGAAAAGTTTAATTTTTTCTTAATTGATTTATTTATTTATATGATATTGTATTTCACAGGGTCAGGGGGCCCTAGGGTCCCGCTCCAAGCCCGCCTGAGCCCGGCATCGCTCCGCTCGCCTTCGGCTCGCTCAGGGTGTTCTTGGCTTCAGAGATCCAACTATGTTTCTCAAACATGGTGGCTAAAATTTTCAGTCTGAGGGCCTATTTAAAACACTGAATTCAAATGGCCAACAGAGGTCGCTCTATGGCCTAGACTGCCTATTCCAATTGTGGGTGTCTCTGTAGCAGTCACGTGATACAGCTGAAAGATTTTTTTTTTTTTTTTTTCGCCACACTGAGCGGAGCTAATATCGCGCAAGTCAGAAAACTCTCCCAAAAAACACTCAGAGAAAGAGACAGATTGTTTTTCGGACAGGTTTAACATGATAACATATCCTATGAAGTTACTAAACTTCTCAAGGATGGCGAAGAAAGCTCTAATTCCCGCCATTTTTTGTTAATTCACCATGAATTAAAAGAATAGACATGTACAGGCCTATTTAAGACACTGAATTCAACTGGCCAGCAGAGGTCGCTGTGTGGATTAGACTGCCTATTCCAATTGTGGGTGCCTCTATAGCTGTCACGTGGTACAGCTGACAGGATTTTTTATTTTTTTTTGCCACACTGGGCGAAGCTTAGATCGCGCAAGTCAGAAAACTCTCCCAAAAAACACTCAGAGAAAGAGACAGATTGTTTTTCGGACAGGTTTAACATGATAACGTATCCTATGAAGTGACTAAACTTCTCAAGGATGGCGAAGAAAGCTCTAATTCCCGCCATTTGTTGTTAATTCACCATGAATTAAAAGAATAGACATGTACAGGCCTATTTAAGACACTGAATTCAACTGGCGAGCAGAGGTCGCTGTGTGGATTAGACTGCCTATTCCAATTGTGGGTGCCTCTATAGCTGTCACGTGGTACAGCTGACAGGATTTTTTTTTTTTTTTTGCCACACTGGGCGAAGCTTAGATCGCGCAAGTCAGAAAACTCTCCCAAAAAACACTCAGAGAAAGAGACAGATTGTTTTTCGGACAGGTTTAACATGATAACGTATCCTATGAAGTGACTAAACTTCTCAAGGATGGCGAAGAAAGCTCTAATTCCCGCCATTTTTTGTTAATTCACCATGAATTAAAAGAATAGACATGTACAGGCCTATTTAAGACACTGAATTCAACTGGCCAGCAGAGGTCGCTGTGTGGACTAGACTGCCTATTCCAATTGTGGGTGTCTCTATAGCTGTCACGTGATACAGCTGAAAGATTTTTTTTTTTTTTGCCACACTGAGCGGAGCTTAGATCGCGCAAGTCAGAAAACTCTCCCAAAAAACACTCAGAGAAAGAGACAGATTGTTTTTCGGACAGGTTTAACACGATTACGTATCCTATGAAGTGACTAAACTTCTCAAGGATGGCGAAGAAAGCTCTAATTCCCGCCATTTTTTGTTAATTCACCATGAATTAAAAGAATAGACATGTACAGGCCTATTTAAAGCACTGAATTCAACTGGCCAGCAGAGGTCGCTGTGTAGCTTTAACTGCCTATTCCAATTGTGGGTGTCTCTATAGCTGTCACGTGATACAACTGAAAAGTTTAATTTTTTCTTAATTGATTTATTTATTTATATGATATTGTATTTCACAGGGTCAGGGGGCCCTAGGGTCCCGCTCCAAGCCCGCCTGAGCCCGGCATCGCTCCGCTCGCCTTCGGCTCGCTCAGGGTGTTCTTGGCTTCAGAGATCCAACTATGTTTCTCAAACATGGTGGCTAAAATTTTCAGTCTGAGGGCCTATTTAAAACACTGAATTCAAATGGCCAACAGAGGTCGCTCTATGGCCTAGACTGCCTATTCCAATTGTGGGTGTCTCTGTAGCAGTCACGTGATACAGCTGAAAGAATTTTTTTTTTTTTTTTTTTTTTTTTTTTTTTTTTTTGCCACACTGAGCGGAGCTAATATCGCGCAAGTCAGAAAACTCTCCCAAAAAACACTCAGAGAAAGAGACAGATTGTTTTTCGGACAGGTTTAACATGATAACATATCCTATGAAGTTACTAAACTTCTCAAGGATGGCGAAGAAAGCTCTAATTCCCGCCATTTTTTGTTAATTCACCATGAATTAAAAGAATAGACATGTACAGGCCTATTTAAGACACTGAATTCAACTGGCCAGCAGAGGTCGCTGTGTGGATTAGACTGCCTATTCCAATTGTGGGTGCCTCTATAGCTGTCACGTGGTACAGCTGACAGGATTTTTTTTTTTTTTTTTTTTTGCCACACTGGGCGAAGCTTAGATCGCGCAAGTCAGAAAACTCTCCCAAAAAACACTCAGAGAAAGAGACAGATTGTTTTTCGGACAGGTTTAACATGATAACCTATCCTATGAAGTGACTAAACTTCTCAAGGATGGCGAAGAAAGCTCTAATTCCCGCCATTTTTTGTTAATTCACCATGAATTAAAAGAATAGACATGTACAGGCCTATTTAAAACACTGAATTCAAATGGCCAACAGAGGTCGCTCTATGGCCTAGACTGCCTATTCCAATTGTGGGTGTCTCTGTAGCAGTCACGTGATACAGCTGAAAGATTTTTTTTTTTTTTTTTTGCCACACTGAGCGGAGCTAATATCGCGCAAGTCAGAAAACTCTCCCAAAAAACACTCAGAGAAAGAGACAGATTGTTTTTCGGACAGGTTTAACATGATAACATATCCTATGAAGTTACTAAACTTCTCAAGGATGGCGAAGAAAGCTCTAATTCCCGCCATTTTTTGTTAATTCACCATGAATTAAAAGAATAGACATGTACAGGCCTATTTAAGACACTGAATTCAACTGGCCAGCAGAGGTCGCTGTGTGGATTAGACTGCCTATTCCAATTGTGGGTGCCTCTATAGCTGTCACGTGGTACAGCTGACAGGATTTTTTATTTTTTTTTGCCACACTGGGCGAAGCTTAGATCGCGCAAGTCAGAAAACTCTCCCAAAAAACACTCAGAGAAAGAGACAGATTGTTTTTCGGACAGGTTTAACATGATAACGTATCCTATGAAGTGACTAAACTTCTCAAGGATGGCGAAGAAAGCTCTAATTCCCGCCATTTTTTGTTAATTCACCATGAATTAAAAGAATAGACATGTACAGGCCTATTTAAGACACTGAATTCAACTGGCCAGCAGAGGTCGCTGTGTAGCTTTAACTGCCTATTCCAATTGTGGGTGTCTCTATAGCTGTCACGTGATACAACTGAAAAGTTTAATTTTTTTTTAATTGATTTATTTATTTATATGATATTGTATTTCACAGGGTCAGGGGGCCCTAGGGTCCCGCTCCAAGCCCGCCTGAGCCCGGCATCGCTCCGCTCGCCTTCGGCTCGCTCAGGGTGTTCTTGGCTTCAGAGATCCAACTATGTTTCTCAAACATGGTGGCTAAAAATTTCAGTCTGAGGGCCTATTTAAAACACTGAATTCAAATGACCAACAGAGGTCGCTCCATGGCCTAGACTGCCTATTCCAATTGTGGGTGTCTCTGTAGCAGTCACGTGATACAGCTGAAAGATTTTTTTTTTTTTTTTTTGCCACACTGAGCGGAGCTAATATCGCGCAAGTCAGAAAACTCTCCCAAAAAACACTCAGAGAAAGAGACAGATTGTTTTTCGGACAGGTTTAACATGATAACATATCCTATGAAGTTACTAAACTTCTCAAGGATGGCGAAGAAAGCTCTAATTCCCGCCATTTTTTGTTAATTCACCATGAATTAAAAGAATAGACATGTACAGGCCTATTTAAGACACTGAATTCAACTGGCCAGCAGAGGTCGCTGTGTGGATTAGACTGCCTATTCCAATTGTGGGTGCCTCTATAGCTGTCACGTGGTACAGCTGACAGGATTTTTTATTTTTTTTTGCCACACTGGGCGAAGCTTAGATCGCGCAAGTCAGAAAACTCTCCCAAAAAACACTCAGAGAAAGAGACAGATTGTTTTTCGGACAGGTTTAACATGATAACGTATCCTATGAAGTGACTAAACTTCTCAAGGATGGCGAAGAAAGCTCTAATTCCCGCCATTTTTTGTTAATTCACCATGAATTAAAAAAATAGACATGTACAGGCCTATTTAAGACACTGAATTCAACTGGCGAGCAGAGGTCGCTGTGTGGATTAGACTGCCTATTCCAATTGTGGGTGCCTCTATAGCTGTCACGTGGTACAGCTGACAGGATTTTTTTTTTTTTTTTTTTGCCACACTGGGCGAAGCTTAGATCGCGCAAGTCAGAAAACTCTCCCAAAAAACACTCAGAGAAAGAGACAGATTGTTTTTCGGACAGGTTTAACATGATAACGTATCCTATGAAGTGACTAAACTTCTCAAGGATGGCGAAGAAAGCTCTAATTCCCGCCATTTTTTGTTAATTCACCATGAATTAAAAGAATAGACATGTACAGGCCTATTTAAGACACTGAATTCAACTGGCCAGCAGAGGTCGCTGTGTGGACTAGACTGCCTATTCCAATTGTGGGTGTCTCTATAGCTGTCACGTGATACAGCTGAAAGATTTTTTTTTTTTTTGCCACACTGAGCGGAGCTTAGATCGCGCAAGTCAGAAAACTCTCCCAAAAAACACTCAGAGAAAGAGACAGATTGTTTTTCGGACAGGTTTAACACGATTACGTATCCTATGAAGTGACTAAACTTCTCAAGGATGGCGAAGAAAGCTCTAATTCCCGCCATTTTTTGTTAATTCACCATGAATTAAAAGAATAGACATGTACAGGCCTATTTAAGACACTGAATTCAACTGGCCAGCAGAGGTCGCTGTGTGGATTAGACTGCCTATTCCAATTGTGGGTGCCTCTATAGCTGTCACGTGGTACAGCTGACAGGATTTTTTTTTTTTTTTTGCCACACTGGGCGAAGCTTAGATCGCGCAAGTCAGAAAACTCTCCCAAAAAACACTCAGAGAAAGAGACAGATTGTTTTTCGGACAGGTTTAACATGATAACGTATCCTATGAAGTGACTAAACTTCTCAAGGATGGCGAAGAAAGCTCTAATTCCCGCCATTTTTTGTTAATTCACCATGAATTAAAAGAATAGACATGTACAGGCCTATTTAAGACACTGAATTCAACTGGCCAGCAGAGGTCGCTGTGTGGACTAGACTGCCTATTCCAATTGTGGGTGTCTCTATAGCTGTCACGTGATACAGCTGAAAGATTTTTTTTTTTTTTGCCACACTGAGCGGAGCTTAGATCGCGCAAGTCAGAAAACTCTCCCAAAAAACACTCAGAGAAAGAGACAGATTGTTTTTCGGACAGGTTTAACACGATTACGTATCCTATGAAGTGACTAAACTTCTCAAGGATGGCGAAGAAAGCTCTAATTCCCGCCATTTTTTGTTAATTCACCATGAATTAAAAGAATAGACATGTACAGGCCTATTTAAAGCACTGAATTCAACTGGCCAGCAGAGGTCGCTGTGTAGCTTTAACTGCCTATTCCAATTGTGGGTGTCTCTATAGCTGTCACGTGATACAACTGAAAAGTTTAATTTTTTCTTAATTGATTTATTTATTTATATGATATTGTATTTCACAGGGTCAGGGGGCCCTAGGGTCCCGCTCCAAGCCCGCCTGAGCCCGGCATCGCTCCGCTCGCCTTCGGCTCGCTCAGGGTGTTCTTGGCTTCAGAGATCCAACTATGTTTCTCAAACATGGTGGCTAAAATTTTCAGTCTGAGGGCCTATTTAAAACACTGAATTCAAATGGCCAACAGAGGTCGCTCTATGGCCTAGACTGCCTATTCCAATTGTGGGTGTCTCTGTAGCAGTCACGTGATACAGCTGAAAGATTTTTTTTTTTTTTTTTTCGCCACACTGAGCGGAGCTAATATCGCGCAAGTCAGAAAACTCTCCCAAAAAACACTCAGAGAAAGAGACAGATTGTTTTTCGGACAGGTTTAACATGATAACATATCCTATGAAGTTACTAAACTTCTCAAGGATGGCGAAGAAAGCTCTAATTCCCGCCATTTTTTGTTAATTCACCATGAATTAAAAGAATAGACATGTACAGGCCTATTTAAGACACTGAATTCAACTGGCCAGCAGAGGTCGCTGTGTGGATTAGACTGCCTATTCCAATTGTGGGTGCCTCTATAGCTGTCACGTGGTACAGCTGACAGGATTTTTTATTTTTTTTTGCCACACTGGGCGAAGCTTAGATCGCGCAAGTCAGAAAACTCTCCCAAAAAACACTCAGAGAAAGAGACAGATTGTTTTTCGGACAGGTTTAACATGATAACGTATCCTATGAAGTGACTAAACTTCTCAAGGATGGCGAAGAAAGCTCTAATTCCCGCCATTTTTTGTTAATTCACCATGAATTAAAAGAATAGACATGTACAGGCCTATTTAAGACACTGAATTCAACTGGCGAGCAGAGGTCGCTGTGTGGATTAGACTGCCTATTCCAATTGTGGGTGCCTCTATAGCTGTCACGTGGTACAGCTGACAGGATTTTTTTTTTTTTTTTGCCACACTGGGCGAAGCTTAGATCGCGCAAGTCAGAAAACTCTCCCAAAAAACACTCAGAGAAAGAGACAGATTGTTTTTCGGACAGGTTTAACATGATAACGTATCCTATGAAGTGACTAAACTTCTCAAGGATGGCGAAGAAAGCTCTAATTCCCGCCATTTTTTGTTAATTCACCATGAATTAAAAGAATAGACATGTACAGGCCTATTTAAGACACTGAATTCAACTGGCCAGCAGAGGTCGCTGTGTGGACTAGACTGCCTATTCCAATTGTGGGTGTCTCTATAGCTGTCACGTGATACAGCTGAAAGATTTTTTTTTTTTTTGCCACACTGAGCGGAGCTTAGATCGCGCAAGTCAGAAAACTCTCCCAAAAAACACTCAGAGAAAGAGACAGATTGTTTTTCGGACAGGTTTAACACGATTACGTATCCTATGAAGTGACTAAACTTCTCAAGGATGGCGAAGAAAGCTCTAATTCCCGCCATTTTTTGTTAATTCACCATGAATTAAAAGAATAGACATGTACAGGCCTATTTAAAGCACTGAATTCAACTGGCCAGCAGAGGTCGCTGTGTAGCTTTAACTGCCTATTCCAATTGTGGGTGTCTCTATAGCTGTCACGTGATACAACTGAAAAGTTTAATTTTTTCTTAATTGATTTATTTATTTATATGATATTGTATTTCACAGGGTCAGGGGGCCCTAGGGTCCCGCTCCAAGCCCGCCTGAGCCCGGCATCGCTCCGCTCGCCTTCGGCTCGCTCAGGGTGTTCTTGGCTTCAGAGATCCAACTATGTTTCTCAAACATGGTGGCTAAAATTTTCAGTCTGAGGGCCTATTTAAAACACTGAATTCAAATGGCCAACAGAGGTCGCTCTATGGCCTAGACTGCCTATTCCAATTGTGGGTGTCTCTGTAGCAGTCACGTGATACAGCTGAAAGATTTTTTTTTTTTTTTTTCGCCACACTGAGCGGAGCTAATATCGCGCAAGTCAGAAAACTCTCCCAAAAAACACTCAGAGAAAGAGACAGATTGTTTTTCGGACAGGTTTAACATGATAACATATCCTATGAAGTTACTAAACTTCTCAAGGATGGCGAAGAAAGCTCTAATTCCCGCCATTTTTTGTTAATTCACCATGAATTAAAAGAATAGACATGTACAGGCCTATTTAAGACACTGAATTCAACTGGCCAGCAGAGGTCGCTGTGTGGATTAGACTGCCTATTCCAATTGTGGGTGCCTCTATAGCTGTCACGTGGTACAGCTGACAGGATTTTTTATTTTTTTTTGCCACACTGGGCGAAGCTTAGATCGCGCAAGTCAGAAAACTCTCCCAAAAAACACTCAGAGAAAGAGACAGATTGTTTTTCGGACAGGTTTAACATGATAACGTATCCTATGAAGTGACTAAACTTCTCAAGGATGGCGAAGAAAGCTCTAATTCCCGCCATTTTTTGTTAATTCACCATGAATTAAAAGAATAGACATGTACAGGCCTATTTAAGACACTGAATTCAACTGGCGAGCAGAGGTCGCTGTGTGGATTAGACTGCCTATTCCAATTGTGGGTGCCTCTATAGCTGTCACGTGGTACAGCTGACAGGATTTTTTTTTTTTTTTTGCCACACTGGGCGAAGCTTAGATCGCGCAAGTCAGAAAACTCTCCCAAAAAACACTCAGAGAAAGAGACAGATTGTTTTTCGGACAGGTTTAACATGATAACGTATCCTATGAAGTGACTAAACTTCTCAAGGATGGCGAAGAAAGCTCTAATTCCCGCCATTTTTTGTTAATTCACCATGAATTAAAAGAATAGACATGTACAGGCCTATTTAAGACACTGAATTCAACTGGCCAGCAGAGGTCGCTGTGTGGACTAGACTGCCTATTCCAATTGTGGGTGTTTCTATAGCTGTCACGTGATACAGCTGAAAGATTTTTTTTTTTTTTGCCACACTGAGCGGAGCTTAGATCGCGCAAGTCAGAAAACTCTCCCAAAAAACACTCAGAGAAAGAGACAGATTGTTTTTCGGACAGGTTTAACACGATTACGTATCCTATGAAGTGACTAAACTTCTCAAGGATGGCGAAGAAAGCTCTAATTCCCGCCATTTTTTGTTAATTCACCATGAATTAAAAGAATAGACATGTACAGGCCTATTTAAGACACTGAATTCAACTGGCCAGCAGAGGTCGCTGTGTGGATTAGACTGCCTATTCCAATTGTGGGTGCCTCTATAGCTGTCACGTGGTACAGCTGACAGGATTTTTTTTTTTTTTTTGCCACACTGGGCGAAGCTTAGATCGCGCAAGTCAGAAAACTCTCCCAAAAAACACTCAGAGAAAGAGACAGATTGTTTTTCGGACAGGTTTAACATGATAACGTATCCTATGAAGTGACTAAACTTCTCAAGGATGGCGAAGAAAGCTCTAATTCCCGCCATTTTTTGTTAATTCACCATGAATTAAAAGAATAGACATGTACAGGCCTATTTAAGACACTGAATTCAACTGGCCAGCAGAGGTCGCTGTGTGGACTAGACTGCCTATTCCAATTGTGGGTGTCTCTATAGCTGTCACGTGATACAGCTGAAAGATTTTTTTTTTTTTTGCCACACTGAGCGGAGCTTAGATCGCGCAAGTCAGAAAACTCTCCCAAAAAACACTCAGAGAAAGAGACAGATTGTTTTTCGGACAGGTTTAACACGATTACGTATCCTATGAAGTGACTAAACTTCTCAAGGATGGCGAAGAAAGCTCTAATTCCCGCCATTTTTTGTTAATTCACCATGAATTAAAAGAATAGACATGTACAGGCCTATTTAAAGCACTGAATTCAACTGGCCAGCAGAGGTCGCTGTGTAGCTTTAACTGCCTATTCCAATTGTGGGTGTCTCTATAGCTGTCACGTGATACAACTGAAAAGTTTAATTTTTTCTTAATTGATTTATTTATTTATATGATATTGTATTTCACAGGGTCAGGGGGCCCTAGGGTCCCGCTCCAAGCCCGCCTGAGCCCGGCATCGCTCCGCTCGCCTTCGGCTCGCTCAGGGTGTTCTTGGCTTCAGAGATCCAACTATGTTTCTCAAACATGGTGGCTAAAATTTTCAGTCTGAGGGCCTATTTAAAACACTGAATTCAAATGGCCAACAGAGGTCGCTCTATGGCCTAGACTGCCTATTCCAATTGTGGGTGTCTCTGTAGCAGTCACGTGATACAGCTGAAAGATTTTTTTTTTTTTTTTTCGCCACACTGAGCGGAGCTAATATCGCGCAAGTCAGAAAACTCTCCCAAAAAACACTCAGAGAAAGAGACAGATTGTTTTTCGGACAGGTTTAACATGATAACGTATCCTATGAAGTGACTAAACTTCTCAAGGATGGCGAAGAAAGCTCTAATTCCCGCCATTTTTTGTTAATTCACCATGAATTAAAAGAATAGACATGTACAGGCCTATTTAAAGCACTGAATTCAACTGGCCAGCAGAGGTCGCTGTGTAGCTTTAACTGCCTATTCCAATTGTGGGTGTCTCTATAGCTGTCACGTGATACAACTGAAAAGTTTAATTTTTTCTTAATTGATTTATTTATTTATATGATATTGTATTTCACAGGGTCAGGGGGCCCTAGGGTCCCGCTCCAAGCCCGCCTGAGCCCGGCATCGCTCCGCTCGCCTTCGGCTCGCTCAGGGTGTTCTTGGCTTCAGAGATCCTACTATGTTTCTCAAACATGGTGGCTAAAATTTTCAGTCTGAGGGCCTATTTAAAACACTGAATTCAAATGGCCAACAGAGGTCGCTCTATGGCCTAGACTGCCTATTCCAATTGTGGGTGTCTCTGTAGCAGTCACGTGATACAGCTGAAAGATTTTTTTTTTTTTTTTTTCGCCACACTGAGCGGAGCTAATATCGCGCAAGTCAGAAAACTCTCCCAAAAAACACTCAGAGAAAGAGACAGATTGTTTTTCGGACAGGTTTAACATGATAACATATCCTATGAAGTTACTAAACTTCTCAAGGATGGCGAAGAAAGCTCTAATTCCCGCCATTTTTTGTTAATTCACCATGAATTAAAAGAATAGACATGTACAGGCCTATTTAAGACACTGAATTCAACTGGCCAGCAGAGGTCGCTGTGTGGATTAGACTGCCTATTCCAATTGTGGGTGCCTCTATAGCTGTCACGTGGTACAGCTGACGGGATTTTTTATTTTTTTTTGCCACACTGGGCGAAGCTTAGATCGCGCAAGTCAGAAAACTCTCCCAAAAAACACTCAGAGAAAGAGACAGATTGTTTTTCGGACAGGTTTAACATGATAACGTATCCTATGAAGTGACTAAACTTCTCAAGGATGGCGAAGAAAGCTCTAATTCCCGCCATTTTTTGTTAATTCACCATGAATTAAAAGAATAGACATGTACAGGCCTATTTAAGACACTGAATTCAACTGGCGAGCAGAGGTCGCTGTGTGGATTAGACTGCCTATTCCAATTGTGGGTGCCTCTATAGCTGTCACGTGGTACAGCTGACAGGATTTTTTTTTTTTTTTTGCCACACTGGGCGAAGCTTAGATCGCGCAAGTCAGAAAACTCTCCCAAAAAACACTCAGAGAAAGAGACAGATTGTTTTTCGGACAGGTTTAACATGATAACGTATCCTATGAAGTGACTAAACTTCTCAAGGATGGCGAAGAAAGCTCTAATTCCCGCCATTTTTTGTTAATTCACCATGAATTAAAAGAATAGACATGTACAGGCCTATTTAAGACACTGAATTCAACTGGCCAGCAGAGGTCGCTGTGTGGACTAGACTGCCTATTCCAATTGTGGGTGTCTCTATAGCTGTCACGTGATACAGCTGAAAGATTTTTTTTTTTTTTGCCACACTGAGCGGAGCTTAGATCGCGCAAGTCAGAAAACTCTCCCAAAAAACACTCAGAGAAAGAGACAGATTGTTTTTCGGACAGGTTTAACACGATTACGTATCCTATGAAGTGACTAAACTTCTCAAGGATGGCGAAGAAAGCTCTAATTCCCGCCATTTTTTGTTAATTCACCATGAATTAAAAGAATAGACATGTACAGGCCTATTTAAAGCACTGAATTCAACTGGCCAGCAGAGGTCGCTGTGTAGCTTTAACTGCCTATTCCAATTGTGGGTGTCTCTATAGCTGTCACGTGATACAACTGAAAAGTTTAATTTTTTCTTAATTGATTTATTTATTTATATGATATTGTATTTCACAGGGTCAGGGGGCCCTAGGGTCCCGCTCCAAGCCCGCCTGAGCCCGGCATCGCTCCGCTCGCCTTCGGCTCGCTCAGGGTGTTCTTGGCTTCAGAGATCCAACTATGTTTCTCAAACATGGTGGCTAAAATTTTCAGTCTGAGGGCCTATTTAAAACACTGAATTCAAATGGCCAACAGAGGTCGCTCTATGGCCTAGACTGCCTATTCCAATTGTGGGTGTCTCTGTAGCAGTCACGTGATACAGCTGAAAGATTTTTTTTTTTTTTTTTCGCCACACTGAGCGGAGCTAATATCGCGCAAGTCAGAAAACTCTCCCAAAAAACACTCAGAGAAAGAGACAGATTGTTTTTCGGACAGGTTTAACATGATAACATATCCTATGAAGTTACTAAACTTCTCAAGGATGGCGAAGAAAGCTCTAATTCCCGCCATTTTTTGTTAATTCACCATGAATTAAAAGAATAGACATGTACAGGCCTATTTAAGACACTGAATTCAACTGGCCAGCAGAGGTCGCTGTGTGGATTAGACTGCCTATTCCAATTGTGGGTGCCTCTATAGCTGTCACGTGGTACAGCTGACAGGATTTTTTTTTTTTTTTTGCCACACTGGGCGAAGCTTAGATCGCGCAAGTCAGAAAACTCTCCCAAAAAACACTCAGAGAAAGAGACAGATTGTTTTTCGGACAGGTTTAACATGATAACGTATCCTATGAAGTGACTAAACTTCTCAAGGATGGCGAAGAAAGCTCTAATTCCCGCCATTTTTTGTTAATTCACCATGAATTAAAAGAATAGACATGTACAGGCCTATTTAAGACACTGAATTCAACTGGCCAGCAGAGGTCGCTGTGTGGATTAGACTGCCTATTCCAATTGTGGGTGCCTCTATAGCTGTCACGTGGTACAGCTGACAGGATTTTTTTTTTTTTTTTTTTGCCACACTGGGCGAAGCTTAGATCGCGCAAGTCAGAAAACTCTCCCAAAAAACACTCAGAGAAAGAGACAGATTGTTTTTCGGACAGGTTTAACATGATAACGTATCCTATGAAGTGACTAAACCTCTCAAGGATGGCGAAGAAAGCTCTAATTCCCGCCATTTTTTGTTAATTCACCATGAATTAAAAGAATAGACATGTACAGGCCTATTTAAAACACTGAATTCAACTGGCCAGCAGAGGTCGCTGTGTGGATTAGACTGCCTATTCCAATTGTGGGTGTCTCTATAGCTGTCACGTGATACAGCTGAAAGATTTTTTTTTTTTTTGCCACACTGAGCGGAGCTTAGATCGCGCAAGTCAGAAAACTCTCCCAAAAAACACTCAGAGAAAGAGACAGATTGTTTTTCGGACAGGTTTAACACGATTACGTATCCTATGAAGTGACTAAACTTCTCAAGGATGGCGAAGAAAGCTCTAATTCCCGCCATTTTTTGTTAATTCACCATGAATTAAAAGAATAGACATGTACAGGCCTATTTAAAACACTGAATTCAACTGGCCAGCAGAGGTCGCTGTGTGGATTAGACTGCCTATTCCAATTGTGGGTGTCTCTATAGCTGTCACGTGATACAGCTGAAAGATTTTTTTTTTTTTTGCCACACTGAGCGGAGCTTAGATCGCGCAAGTCAGAAAACTCTCCCAAAAAACACTCAGAGAAAGAGACAGATTGTTTTTCGGACAGGTTTAACACGATTACGTATCCTATGAAGTGACTAAACTTCTCAAGGATGGCGAAGAAAGCTCTAATTCCCGCCATTTTTTGTTAATTCACCATGAATTAAAAGAATAGACATGTACAGGCCTATTTAAAACACTGAATTCAACTGGCCAGCAGAGGTCGCTGTGTAGCTTTAACTGCCTATTCCAATTGTGGGTGTCTCTATAGCTGTCACGTGATACAACTGAAAAGTTTAATTTTTTTTTAATTGATTTATTTATTTATATGATATTGTATTTCACAGGGCCTGAGGGGGCCCTAGGGTCCCGCTCCGCTCCGCCTTCGGCGGAGGCCTGAGGGGGCCCTAGGGTCCCGCTCCAAGCCCGCCTGAGCCCGGCATCGCTCCGCTCGCCTTCGGCTCGCTCAGGGTGTTCTTGGCTTCAGAGATCCAACTATGTTTCTCAAACATGGTGGCTAAAATTTTCAGTCTGAGGGCCTATTTAAAACACTGAATTCAAATGGCCAACAGAGGTCGCTCTATGGCCTAGACTGCCTATTCCAATTGTGGGTGTCTCTGTAGCAGTCACGTGATACAGCTGAAAGATTTTTTTTTTTTTTTTTTTTTTTTTTTTTTTTGCCACACTGAGCGGAGCTAATATCGCGCAAGTCAGAAAACTCTCCCAAAAAACACTCAGAGAAAGAGACAGATTGTTTTTCGGACAGGTTTAACATGATAACATATCCTATGAAGTTACTAAACTTCTCAAGGATGGCGAAGAAAGCTCTAATTCCCGCCATTTTTTGTTAATTCACCATGAATTAAAAGAATAGACATGTACAGGCCTATTTAAGACACTGAATTCAACTGGCCAGCAGCGGTTGCTGTGTGGATTAGACTGCCTATTCCAATTGTGGGTGCCTCTATAGCTGTCACGTGGTACAGCTGACAGGATTTTTTATTTTTTTTTGCCACACTGGGCGAAGCTTAGATCGCGCAAGTCAGAAAACTCTCCCAAAAAACACTCAGAGAAAGAGACAGATTGTTTTTCGGACAGGTTTAACATGATAACGTATCCTATGAAGTGACTAAACTTCTCAAGGATGGCGAAGAAAGCTCTAATTCCCGCCATTTTTTGTTAATTCACCATGAATTAAAAGAATAGACATGTACAGGCCTATTTAAGACACTGAATTCAACTGGCCAGCAGAGGTCGCTGTGTGGATTAGACTGCCTATTCCAATTGTGGGTGCCTCTATAGCTGTCACGTGGTACAGCTGACAGGATATTTTTTTTTTTTTTGCCACACTGGGCGAAGCTTAGATCGTGCAAGTCAGAAAACTCTCCCAAAAAACACTCAGAGAAAGAGACAGATTGTTTTTCGGACAGGTTTAACATGATAACGTATCCTATGAAGTGACTAAACTTCTCAAGGATGGCGAAGAAAGCTCTAATTCCCGCCATTTTTTGTTAATTCACCATGAATTAAAAGAATAGACATGTACAGGCCTATTTAAGACACTGAATTCAACTGGCCAGCAGAGGTCGCTGTGTGGACTAGACTGCCTATTCCAATTGTGGGTGTCTCTATAGCTGTCACGTGATACAGCTGAAAGATTTTTTTTTTTTTTTGCCACACTGAGCGGAGCTTAGATCGCGCAAGTCAGAAAACTCTCCCAAAAAACACTCAGAGAAAGAGACAGATTGTTTTTCGGACAGGTTTAACACGATTACGTATCCTATGAAGTGACTAAACTTCTCAAGGATGGCGAAGAAAGCTCTAATTCCCGCCATTTTTTGTTAATTCACCATGAATTAAAAGAATAGACATGTACAGGCCTATTTAAAACACTGAATTCAACTGGCCAGCAGAGGTCGCTGTGTAGCTTTAACTGCCTATTCCAATTGTGGGTGTCTCTATAGCTGTCACGTGATACAACTGAAAAGTTTAATTTTTTTTAATTGATTTATTTATTTATATGATATTGTATTTCACAGGGTCAGGGGGCCCTAGGGTCCCGCTCCAAGCCCGCCTGAGCCCGGCATCGCTCCGCTCGCCTTCGGCTCGCTCAGGGTGTTCTTGGCTTCAGAGATCCAACTATGTTTCTCAAACATGGTGGCTAAAAATTTCAGTCTGAGGGCCTATTTAAAACACTGAATTCAAATGACCAACAGAGGTCGCTCCATGGCCTAGACTGCCTATTCCAATTGTGGGTGTCTCTGTAGCAGTCACGTGATACAGCTGAAAGATTTTTTTTTTTTTTTTTTGCCACACTGAGCGGAGCTAATATCGCGCAAGTCAGAAAACTCTCCCAAAAAACACTCAGAGAAAGAGACAGATTGTTTTTCGGACAGGTTTAACATGATAACATATCCTATGAAGTTACTAAACTTCTCAAGGATGGCGAAGAAAGCTCTAATTCCCGCCATTTTTTGTTAATTCACCATGAATTAAAAGAATAGACATGTACAGGCCTATTTAAGACACTGAATTCAACTGGCCAGCAGAGGTCGCTGTGTGGATTAGACTGCCTATTCCAATTGTGGGTGCCTCTATAGCTGTCACGTGGTACAGCTGACAGGATTTTTTTTTTTTTTTTTGCCACACTGGGCGAAGCTTAGATCGCGCAAGTCAGAAAACTCTCCCAAAAAACACTCAGAGAAAGAGACAGATTGTTTTTCGGACAGGTTTAACATGATAACGTATCCTATGAAGTGACTAAACTTCTCAAGGATGGCGAAGAAAGCTCTAATTCCCGCCATTTTTTGTTAATTCACCATGAATTAAAAGAATAGACATGTACAGGCCTATTTAAGACACTGAATTCAACTGGCCAGCAGAGGTCGCTGTGTGGACTAGACTGCCTATTCCAATTGTGGGTGTCTCTATAGCTGTCACGTGATACAGCTGAAAGATTTTTTTTTTTTTTGCCACACTGAGCGGAGCTTAGATCGCGCAAGTCAGAAAACTCTCCCAAAAAACACTCAGAGAAAGAGACAGATTGTTTTTCGGACAGGTTTAACACGATTACGTATCCTATGAAGTGACTAAACTTCTCAAGGATGGCGAAGAAAGCTCTAATTCCCGCCATTTTTTGTTAATTCACCATGAATTAAAAGAATAGACATGTACAGGCCTATTTAAAGCACTGAATTCAACTGGCCAGCAGAGGTCGCTGTGTAGCTTTAACTGCCTATTCCAATTGTGGGTGTCTCTATAGCTGTCACGTGATACAACTGAAAAGTTTAATTTTTTCTTAATTGATTTATTTATTTATATGATATTGTATTTCACAGGGTCAGGGGGCCCTAGGGTCCCGCTCCAAGCCCGCCTGAGCCCGGCATCGCTCCGCTCGCCTTCGGCTCGCTCAGGGTGTTCTTGGCTTCAGAGATCCAACTATGTTTCTCAAACATGGTGGCTAAAATTTTCAGTCTGAGGGCCTATTTAAAACACTGAATTCAAATGGCCAACAGAGGTCGCTCTATGGCCTAGACTGCCTATTCCAATTGTGGGTGTCTCTGTAGCAGTCACGTGATACAGCTGAAAGATTTTTTTTTTTTTTTTTCGCCACACTGAGCGGAGCTAATATCGCGCAAGTCAGAAAACTCTCCCAAAAAACACTCAGAGAAAGAGACAGATTGTTTTTCGGACAGGTTTAACATGATAACGTATCCTATGAAGTGACTAAACTTCTCAAGGATGGCGAAGAAAGCTCTAATTCCCGCCATTTTTTGTTAATTCACCATGAATTAAAAGAATAGACATGTACAGGCCTATTTAAGACACTGAATTCAACTGGCCAGCAGAGGTCGCTGTGTGGATTAGACTGCCTATTCCAATTGTGGGTGCCTCTATAGCTGTCACGTGGTACAGCTGACAGGATTTTTTTTTTTTTTTTTTTTGCCACACTGGGCGAAGCTTAGATCGCGCAAGTCAGAAAACTCTCCCAAAAAACACTCAGAGAAAGAGACAGATTGTTTTTCGGACAGGTTTAACATGATAACGTATCCTATGAAGTGACTAAACTTCTCAAGGATGGCGAAGAAAGCTCTAATTCCCGCCATTTTTTGTTAATTCACCATGAATTAAAAGAATAGACATGTACAGGCCTATTTAAGACACTGAATTCAACTGGCCAGCAGAGGTCGCTGTGTGGACTAGACTGCCTATTCCAATTGTGGGTGTCTCTATAGCTGTCACGTGATACAGCTGAAAGATTTTTTTTTTTTTTGCCACACTGAGCGGAGCTTAGATCGCGCAAGTCAGAAAACTCTCCCAAAAAACACTCAGAGAAAGAGACAGATTGTTTTTCGGACAGGTTTAACACGATTACGTATCCTATGAAGTGACTAAACTTCTCAAGGATGGCGAAGAAAGCTCTAATTCCCGCCATTTTTTGTTAATTCACCATGAATTAAAAGAATAGACATGTACAGGCCTATTTAAAGCACTGAATTCAACTGGCCAGCAGAGGTCGCTGTGTAGCTTTAACTGCCTATTCCAATTGTGGGTGTCTCAATAGCTGTCACGTGATACAACTGAAAAGTTTAATTTTTTCTTAATTGATTTATTTATTTATATGATATTGTATTTCACAGGGTCAGGGGGCCCTAGGGTCCCGCTCCAAGCCCGCCTGAGCCCGGCATCGCTCCGCTCGCCTTCGGCTCGCTCAGGGTGTTCTTGGCTTCAGAGATCCAACTATGTTTCTCAAACATGGTGGCTAAAATTTTCAGTCTGAGGGCCTATTTAAAACACTGAATTCAAATGGCCAACAGAGGTCGCTCTATGGCCTAGACTGCCTATTCCAATTGTGGGTGTCTCTGTAGCAGTCACGTGATACAGCTGAAAGATTTTTTTTTTTTTTTTTCGCCACACTGAGCGGAGCTAATATCGCGCAAGTCAGAAAACTCTCCCAAAAAACACTCAGAGAAAGAGACAGATTGTTTTTCGGACAGGTTTAACATGATAACATATCCTATGAAGTTACTAAACTTCTCAAGGATGGCGAAGAAAGCTCTAATTCCCGCCATTTTTTGTTAATTCACCATGAATTAAAAGAATAGACATGTACAGGCCTATTTAAGACACTGAATTCAACTGGCCAGGAGAGGTCGCTGTGTGGATTAGACTGCCTATTCCAATTGTGGGTGCCTCTATAGCTGTCACGTGGTACAGCTGACAGGATTTTTTTTTTTTTTTTGCCACACTGGGCGAAGCTTAGATCGCGCAAGTCAGAAAACTCTCCCAAAAAACACTCAGAGAAAGAGACAGATTGTTTTTCGGACAGGTTTAACATGATAACGTATCCTATGAAGTGACTAAACTTCTCAAGGATGGCGAAGAAAGCTCTAATTCCCGCCATTTTTTGTTAATTCACCATGAATTAAAAGAATAGACATGTACAGGCCTATTTAAGACACTGAATTCAACTGGCCAGCAGAGGTCGCTGTGTGGATTAGACTGCCTATTCCAATTGTGGGTGCCTCTATAGCTGTCACGTGGTACAGCTGACAGGATTTTTTTTTTTTTTTTGCCACACTGGGCGAAGCTTAGATCGCGCAAGTCAGAAAACTCTCCCAAAAAACACTCAGAGAAAGAGACAGATTGTTTTTCGGACAGGTTTAACATGATAACGTATCCTATGAAGTGACTAAACCTCTCAAGGATGGCGAAGAAAGCTCTAATTCCCGCCATTTTTTGTTAATTCACCATGAATTAAAAGAATAGACATGTACAGGCCTATTTAAAACACTGAATTCAACTGGCCAGCAGAGGTCGCTGTGTGGATTAGACTGCCTATTCCAATTGTGGGTGTCTCTATAGCTGTCACGTGATACAGCTGAAAGAATTTTTTTTTTTTTGCCACACTGAGCGGAGCTTAGATCGCGCAAGTCAGAAAACTCTCCCAAAAAACACTCAGAGAAAGAGACAGATTGTTTTTCGGACAGGTTTAACACGATTACGTATCCTATGAAGTGACTAAACTTCTCAAGGATGGCGAAGAAAGCTCTAATTCCCGCCATTTTTTGTTAATTCACCATGAATTAAAAGAATAGACATGTACAGGCCTATTTAAAACACTGAATTCAACTGGCCAGCAGAGGTCGCTGTGTGGACTAGACTGCCTATTCCAATTGTGGGTGTCTCTATAGCTGTCACGTGATACAGCTGAAAGATTTTTTTTTTTTTTGCCACACTGAGCGGAGCTTAGATCGCGCAAGTCAGAAAACTCTCCCAAAAAACACTCAGAGAAAGAGACAGATTGTTTTTCGGACAGGTTTAACACGATTACGTATCCTATGAAGTGACTAAACTTCTCAAGGATGGCGAAGAAAGCTCTAATTCCCGCCATTTTTTGTTAATTCACCATGAATTAAAAGAATAGACATGTACAGGCCTATTTAAAGCACTGAATTCAACTGGCCAGCAGAGGTCGCTGTGTAGCTTTAACTGCCTATTCCAATTGTGGGTGTCTCTATAGCTGTCACGTGATACAACTGAAAAGTTTAATTTTTTCTTAATTGATTTATTTATTTATATGATATTGTATTTCACAGGGTCAGGGGGCCCTAGGGTCCCGCTCCAAGCCCGCCTGAGCCCGGCATCGCTCCGCTCGCCTTCGGCTCGCTCAGGGTGTTCTTGGCTTCAGAGATCCAACTATGTTTCTCAAACATGGTGGCTAAAATTTTCAGTCTGAGGGCCTATTTAAAACACTGAATTCAAATGGCCAACAGAGGTCGCTCTATGGCCTAGACTGCCTATTCCAATTGTGGGTGTCTCTGTAGCAGTCACGTGATACAGCTGAAAGATTTTTTTTTTTTTTTTTCGCCACACTGAGCGGAGCTAATATCGCGCAAGTCAGAAAACTCTCCCAAAAAACACTCAGAGAAAGAGACAGATTGTTTTTCGGACAGGTTTAACATGATAACATATCCTATGAAGTTACTAAACTTCTCAAGGATGGCGAAGAAAGCTCTAATTCCCGCCATTTTTTGTTAATTCACCATGAATTAAAAGAATAGACATGTACAGGCCTATTTAAGACACTGAATTCAACTGGCCAGCAGAGGTCGCTGTGTGGATTAGACTGCCTATTCCAATTGTGGGTGCCTCTATAGCTGTCACGTGGTACAGCTGACAGGATTTTTTATTTTTTTTTGCCACACTGGGCGAAGCTTAGATCGCGCAAGTCAGAAAACTCTCCCAAAAAACACTCAGAGAAAGAGACAGATAGTTTTTCGGACAGGTTTAACATGATAACGTATCCTATGAAGTGACTAAACTTCTCAAGGATGGCGAAGAAAGCTCTAATTCCCGCCATTTTTTGTTAATTCACCATGAATTAAAAGAATAGACATGTACAGGCCTATTTAAGACACTGAATTCAACTGGCCAGCAGAGGTCGCTGTGTGGATTAGACTGCCTATTCCAATTGTGGGTGCCTCTATAGCTGTCACGTGGTACAGCTGACAGGATTTTTTTTTTTTTTTGCCACACTGGGCGAAGCTTAGATCGCGCAAGTCAGAAAACTCTCCCAAAAAACACTCAGAGAAAGAGACAGATTGTTTTTCGGACAGGTTTAACATGATAACGTATCCTATGAAGTGACTAAACCTCTCAAGGATGGCGAAGAAAGCTCTAATTCCCGCCATTTTTTGTTAATTCACCATGAATTAAAAGAATAGACATGTACAGGCCTATTTAAAACACTGAATTCAACTGGCCAGCAGAGGTCGCTGTGTGGATTAGACTGCCTATTCCAATTGTGGGTGTCTCTATAGCTGTCACGTGATACAGCTGAAAGATTTTTTTTTTTTTTTGCCACACTGAGCGGAGCTTAGATCGCGCAAGTCAGAAAACTCTCCCAAAAAACACTCAGAGAAAGAGACAGATTGTTTTTCGGACAGGTTTAACACGATTACGTATCCTATGAAGTGACTAAACTTCTCAAGGATGGCGAAGAAAGCTCTAATTCCCGCCATTTTTTGTTAATTCACCATGAATTAAAAGAATAGACATGTACAGGCCTATTTAAAGCACTGAATTCAACTGGCCAGCAGAGGTCGCTGTGTAGCTTTAACTGCCTATTCCAATTGTGGGTGTCTCTATAGCTGTCACGTGATACAACTGAAAAGTTTAATTTTTTCTTAATTGATTTATTTATTTATATGATATTGTATTTCACAGGGTCAGGGGGCCCTAGGGTCCCGCTCCAAGCCCGCCTGAGCCCGGCATCGCTCCGCTCGCCTTCGGCTCGCTCAGGGTGTTCTTGGCTTCAGAGATCCAACTATGTTTCTCAAACATGGTGGCTAAAATTTTCAGTCTGAGGGCCTATTTAAAACACTGAATTCAAATGGCCAACAGAGGTCGCTCTATGGCCTAGACTGCCTATTCCAATTGTGGGTGTCTCTGTAGCAGTCACGTGATACAGCTGAAAGATTTTTTTTTTTTTTTTTCGCCACACTGAGCGGAGCTAATATCGCGCAAGTCAGAAAACTCTCCCAAAAAACACTCAGAGAAAGAGACAGATTGTTTTTCGGACAGGTTTAACATGATAACATATCCTATGAAGTTACTAAACTTCTCAAGGATGGCGAAGAAAGCTCTAATTCCCGCCATTTTTTGTTAATTCACCATGAATTAAAAGAATAGACATGTACAGGCCTATTTAAGACACTGAATTCAACTGGCCAGCAGAGGTCGCTGTGTGGATTAGACTGCCTATTCCAATTGTGGGTGCCTCTATAGCTGTCACGTGGTACAGCTGACAGGATTTTTTATTTTTTTTTGCCACACTGGGCGAAGCTTAGATCGCGCAAGTCAGAAAACTCTCCCAAAAAACACTCAGAGAAAGAGACAGATAGTTTTTCGGACAGGTTTAACATGATAACGTATCCTATGAAGTGACTAAACTTCTCAAGGATGGCGAAGAAAGCTCTAATTCCCGCCATTTTTTGTTAATTCACCATGAATTAAAAGAATAGACATGTACAGGCCTATTTAAGACACTGAATTCAACTGGCCAGCAGAGGTCGCTGTGTGGATTAGACTGCCTATTCCAATTGTGGGTGCCTCTATAGCTGTCACGTGGTACAGCTGACAGGATTTTTTATTTTTTTTTGCCACACTGGGCGAAGCTTAGATCGCGCAAGTCAGAAAACTCTCCCAAAAAACACTCAGAGAAAGAGACAGATTGTTTTTCGGACAGGTTTAACATGATAACGTATCCTATGAAGTGACTAAACCTCTCAAGGATGGCGAAGAAAGCTCTAATTCCCGCCATTTTTTGTTAATTCACCATGAATTAAAAGAATAGACATGTACAGGCCTATTTAAAACACTGAATTCAACTGGCCAGCAGAGGTCGCTGTGTGGATTAGACTGCCTATTCCAATTGTGGGTGTCTCTATAGCTGTCACGTGATACAGCTGAAAGATTTTTTTTTTTTTTGCCACACTGAGCGGAGCTTAGATCGCGCAAGTCAGAAAACTCTCCCAAAAAACACTCAGAGAAAGAGACAGATTGTTTTTCGGACAGGTTTAACACGATTACGTATCCTATGAAGTGACTAAACTTCTCAAGGATGGCGAAGAAAGCTCTAATTCCCGCCATTTTTTGTTAATTCACCATGAATTAAAAGAATAGACATGTACAGGCCTATTTAAAACACTGAATTCAACTGGCCAGCAGAGGTCGCTGTGTGGATTAGACTGCCTATTCCAATTGTGGGTGTCTCTATAGCTGTCACGTGATACAGCTGAAAGATTTTTTTTTTTTTTGCCACACTGAGCGGAGCTTAGATCGCGCAAGTCAGAAAACTCTCCCAAAAAACACTCAGAGAAAGAGACAGATTGTTTTTCGGACAGGTTTAACACGATTACGTATCCTATGAAGTGACTAAACTTCTCAAGGATGGCGAAGAAAGCTCTAATTCCCGCCATTTTTTGTTAATTCACCATGAATTAAAAGAATAGACATGTACAGGCCTATTTAAAGCACTGAATTCAACTGGCCAGCAGAGGTCGCTGTGTAGCTTTAACTGCCTATTCCAATTGTGGGTGTCTCTATAGCTGTCACGTGATACAACTGAAAAGTTTAATTTTTTCTTAATTGATTTATTTATTTATATGATATTGTATTTCACAGGGTCAGGGGGCCCTAGGGTCCCGCTCCAAGCCCGCCTGAGCCCGGCATCGCTCCGCTCGCCTTCGGCTCGCTCAGGGTGTTCTTGGCTTCAGAGATCCAACTATGTTTCTCAAACATGGTGGCTAAAATTTTCAGTCTGAGGGCCTATTTAAAACACTGAATTCAAATGGCCAACAGAGGTCGCTCTATGGCCTAGACTGCCTATTCCAATTGTGGGTGTCTCTGTAGCAGTCACGTGATACAGCTGAAAGATTTTTTTTTTTTTTTTTCGCCACACTGAGCGGAGCTAATATCGCGCAAGTCAGAAAACTCTCCCAAAAAACACTCAGAGAAAGAGACAGATTGTTTTTCGGACAGGTTTAACATGATAACGTATCCTATGAAGTGACTAAACTTCTCAAGGATGGCGAAGAAAGCTCTAATTCCCGCCATTTTTTGTTAATTCACCATGAATTAAAAGAATAGACATGTACAGGCCTATTTAAGACACTGAATTCAACTGGCCAGCAGAGGTCGCTGTGTGGATTAGACTGCCTATTCCAATTGTGGGTGCCTCTATAGCTGTCACGTGGTACAGCTGACAGGATTTTTTTTTTTTTTTTGCCACACTGGGCGAAGCTTAGATCGCGCAAGTCAGAAAACTCTCCCAAAAAACACTCAGAGAAAGAGACAGATTGTTTTTCGGACAGGTTTAACATGATAACGTATCCTATGAAGTGACTAAACTTCTCAAGGATGGCGAAGAAAGCTCTAATTCCCGCCATTTTTTGTTAATTCACCATGAATTAAAAGAATAGACATGTACAGGCCTATTTAAGACACTGAATTCAACTGGCCAGCAGAGGTCGCTGTGTGGACTAGACTGCCTATTCCAATTGTGGGTGTCTCTATAGCTGTCACGTGATACAGCTGAAAGATTTTTTTTTTTTTTGCCACACTGAGCGGAGCTTAGATCGCGCAAGTCAGAAAACTCTCCCAAAAAACACTCAGAGAAAGAGACAGATTGTTTTTCGGACAGGTTTAACACGATTACGTATCCTATGAAGTGACTAAACTTCTCAAGGATGGAGAAGAAAGCTCTAATTCCCGCCATTTTTTGTTAATTCACCATGAATTAAAAGAATAGACATGTACAGGCCTATTTAAAGCACTGAATTCAACTGGCCAGCAGAGGTCGCTGTGTAGCTTTAACTGCCTATTCCAATTGTGGGTGTCTCTATAGCTGTCACGTGATACAACTGAAAAGTTTAATTTTTTCTTAATTGATTTATTTATTTATATGATATTGTATTTCACAGGGTCAGGGGGCCCTAGGGTCCCGCTCCAAGCCCGCCTGAGCCCGGCATCGCTCCGCTCGCCTTCGGCTCGCTCAGGGTGTTCTTGGCTTCAGAGATCCAACTATGTTTCTCAAACATGGTGGCTAAAATTTTTAGTCTGAGGGCCTATTTAAAACACTGAATTCAAATGGCCAACAGAGGTCGCTCTATGGCCTAGACTGCCTATTCCAATTGTGGGTGTCTCTGTAGCAGTCACGTGATACAGCTGAAAGATTTTTTTTTTTTTTTTTTCGCCACACTGAGCGGAGCTAATATCGCGCAAGTCAGAAAACTCTCCCAAAAAACACTCAGAGAAAGAGACAGATTGTTTTTCGGACAGGTTTAACATGATAACATATCCTATGAAGTGACTAAACTTCTCAAGGATGGCGAAGAAAGCTCTAATTCCCGCCATTTTTTGTTAATTCACCATGAATTAAAAGAATAGACATGTACAGGCCTATTTAAAGCACTGAATTCAACTGGCCAGCAGAGGTCGCTGTGTAGCTTTAACTGCCTATTCCAATTGTGGGTGTCTCTATAGCTGTCACGTGATACAACTGAAAAGTTTAATTTTTTCTTAATTGATTTATTTATTTATATGATATTGTATTTCACAGGGTCAGGGGGCCCTAGGGTCCCGCTCCAAGCCCGCCTGAGCCCGGCATCGCTCCGCTCGCCTTCGGCTCGCTCAGGGTGTTCTTGGCTTCAGAGATCCAACTATGTTTCTCAAACATGGTGGCTAAAATTTTTAGTCTGAGGGCCTATTTAAAACACTGAATTCAAATGGCCAACAGAGGTCGCTCTATGGCCTAGACTGCCTATTCCAATTGTGGGTGTCTCTGTAGCAGTCACGTGATACAGCTGAAAGATTTTTTTTTTTTTTTTTCGCCACACTGAGCGGAGCTAATATCGCGCAAGTCAGAAAACTCTCCCAAAAAACACTCAGAGAAAGAGACAGATTGTTTTTCGGACAGGTTTAACATGATAACATATCCTATGAAGTGACTAAACTTCTCAAGGATGGCGAAGAAAGCTCTAATTCCCGCCATTTTTTGTTAATTCACCATGAATTAAAAGAATAGACATGTACAGGCCTATTTAAGACACTGAATTCAACTGGCCAGCAGAGGTCGCTGTGTGGATTAGACTGCCTATTCCAATTGTGGGTGCCTCTATAGCTGTCACGTGGTACAGCTGACAGGATTTTTTATTTTTTTTTGCCACACTGGGCGAAGCTTAGATCGCGCAAGTCAGAAAACTCTCCCAAAAAACACTCAGAGAAAGAGACAGATTGTTTTTCGGACAGGTTTAACATGATAATGTATCCTATGAAGTGACTAAACCTCTCAAGGATGGCGAAGAAAGCTCTAATTCCCGCCATTTTTTGTTAATTCACCATGAATTAAAAGAATAGACATGTACAGGCCTATTTAAAACACTGAATTCAACTGGCCAGCAGAGGTCGCTGTGTGGATTAGACTGCCTATTCCAATTGTGGGTGTCTCTATAGCTGTCACGTGATACAGCTGAAAGATTTTTTTTTTTTTTGCCACACTGAGCGGAGCTTAGATCGCGCAAGTCAGAAAACTCTCCCAAAAAACACTCAGAGAAAGAGACAGATTGTTTTTCGGACAGGTTTAACACGATTACGTATCCTATGAAGTGACTAAACCTCTCAAGGATGGCGAAGAAAGCTCTAATTCCCGCCATTTTTTGTTAATTCACCATGAATTAAAAGAATAGACATGTACAGGCCTATTTAAAACACTGAATTCAACTGGCCAGCAGAGGTCGCTGTGTGGATTAGACTGCCTATTCCAATTGTGGGTGTCTCTATAGCTGTCACGTGATACAGCTGAAAGATTTTTTTTTTTTTTGCCACACTGAGCGGAGCTTAGATCGCGCAAGTCAGAAAACTCTCCCAAAAAACACTCAGAGAAAGAGACAGATTGTTTTTCGGACAGGTTTAACACGATTACGTATCCTATGAAGTGACTAAACCTCTCAAGGATGGCGAAGAAAGCTCTAATTCCCGCCATTTTTTGTTAATTCACCATGAATTAAAAGAATAGACATGTACAGGCCTATTTAAAACACTGAATTCAACTGGCCAGCAGAGGTCGCTGTGTGGATTAGACTGCCTATTCCAATTGTGGGTGTCTCTATAGCTGTCACGTGATACAGCTGAAAGATTTTTTTTTTTTTTGCCACACTGAGCGGAGCTTAGATCGCGCAAGTCAGAAAACTCTCCCAAAAAACACTCAGAGAAAGAGACAGATTGTTTTTCGGACAGGTTTAACACGATTACGTATCCTATGAAGTGACTAAACTTCTCAAGGATGGCGAAGAAAGCTCTAATTCCCGCCATTTTTTGTTAATTCACCATGAATTAAAAGAATAGACATGTACAGGCCTATTTAAAGCACTGAATTCAACTGGCCAGCAGAGGTCGCTGTGTAGCTTTAACTGCCTATTCCAATTGTGGGTGTCTCTATAGCTGTCACGTGATACAACTGAAAAGTTTAATTTTTTCTTAATTGATTTATTTATTTATATGATATTGTATTTCACAGGGTCAGGGGGCCCTAGGGTCCCGCTCCAAGCCCGCCTGAGCCCGGCATCGCTCCGCTCGCCTTCGGCTCGCTCAGGGTGTTCTTGGCTTCAGAGATCCAACTATGTTTCTCAAACATGGTGGCTAAAATTTTCAGTCTGAGGGCCTATTTAAAACACTGAATTCAAATGGCCAACAGAGGTCGCTCTATGGCCTAGACTGCCTATTCCAATTGTGGGTGTCTCTGTAGCAGTCACGTGATACAGCTGAAAGATTTTTTATTTTTTTTTTCGCCACACTGAGCGGAGCTAATATCGCGCAAGTCAGAAAACTCTCCCAAAAAACACTCAGAGAAAGAGACAGATTGTTTTTCGGACAGGTTTAACATGATAACGTATCCTATGAAGTGACTAAACTTCTCAAGGATGGCGAAGAAAGCTCTAATTCCCGCCATTTTTTGTTAATTCACCATGAATTAAAAGAATAGACATGTACAGGCCTATTTAAGACACTGAATTCAACTGGCCAGCAGAGGTCGCTGTGTGGATTAGACTGCCTATTCCAATTGTGGGTGCCTCTATAGCTGTCACGTGGTACAGCTGACAGGATTTTTTTTTTTTTTTTGCCACACTGGGCGAAGCTTAGATCGCGCAAGTCAGAAAACTCTCCCAAAAAACACTCAGAGAAAGAGACAGATTGTTTTTCGGACAGGTTTAACATGATAACGTATCCTATGAAGTGACTAAACTTCTCAAGGATGGCGAAGAAAGCTCTAATTCCCGCCATTTTTTGTTAATTCACCATGAATTAAAAGAATAGACATGTACAGGCCTATTTAAGACACTGAATTCAACTGGCCAGCAGAGGTCGCTGTGTGGACTAGACTGCCTATTCCAATTGTGGGTGTCTCTATAGCTGTCACGTGATACAGCTGAAAGATTTTTTTTTTTTTTGCCACACTGAGCGGAGCTTAGATCGCGCAAGTCAGAAAACTCTCCCAAAAAACACTCAGAGAAAGAGACAGATTGTTTTTCGGACAGGTTTAACACGATTACGTATCCTATGAAGTGACTAAACTTCTCAAGGATGGAGAAGAAAGCTCTAATTCCCGCCATTTTTTGTTAATTCACCATGAATTAAAAGAATAGACATGTACAGGCCTATTTAAAGCACTGAATTCAACTGGCCAGCAGAGGTCGCTGTGTAGCTTTAACTGCCTATTCCAATTGTGGGTGTCTCTATAGCTGTCACGTGATACAACTGAAAAGTTTAATTTTTTCTTAATTGATTTATTTATTTATATGATATTGTATTTCACAGGGTCAGGGGGCCCTAGGGTCCCGCTCCAAGCCCGCCTGAGCCCGGCATCGCTCCGCTCGCCTTCGGCTCGCTCAGGGTGTTCTTGGCTTCAGAGATCCAACTATGTTTCTCAAACATGGTGGCTAAAATTTTTAGTCTGAGGGCCTATTTAAAACACTGAATTCAAATGGCCAACAGAGGTCGCTCTATGGCCTAGACTGCCTATTCCAATTGTGGGTGTCTCTGTAGCAGTCACGTGATACAGCTGAAAGATTTTTTTTTTTTTTTTTCGCCACACTGAGCGGAGCTAATATCGCGCAAGTCAGAAAACTCTCCCAAAAAACACTCAGAGAAAGAGACAGATTGTTTTTCGGACAGGTTTAACATGATAACATATCCTATGAAGTGACTAAACTTCTCAAGGATGGCGAAGAAAGCTCTAATTCCCGCCATTTTTTGTTAATTCACCATGAATTAAAAGAATAGACATGTACAGGCCTATTTAAAGCACTGAATTCAACTGGCCAGCAGAGGTCGCTGTGTAGCTTTAACTGCCTATTCCAATTGTGGGTGTCTCTATAGCTGTCACGTGATACAACTGAAAAGTTTAATTTTTTCTTAATTGATTTATTTATTTATATGATATTGTATTTCACAGGGTCAGGGGGCCCTAGGGTCCCGCTCCAAGCCCGCCTGAGCCCGGCATCGCTCCGCTCGCCTTCGGCTCGCTCAGGGTGTTCTTGGCTTCAGAGATCCAACTATGTTTCTCAAACATGGTGGCTAAAATTTTTAGTCTGAGGGCCTATTTAAAACACTGAATTCAAATGGCCAACAGAGGTCGCTCTATGGCCTAGACTGCCTATTCCAATTGTGGGTGTCTCTGTAGCAGTCACGTGATACAGCTGAAAGATTTTTTTTTTTTTTTTTCGCCACACTGAGCGGAGCTAATATCGCGCAAGTCAGAAAACTCTCCCAAAAAACACTCAGAGAAAGAGACAGATTGTTTTTCGGACAGGTTTAACATGATAACATATCCTATGAAGTGACTAAACTTCTCAAGGATGGCGAAGAAAGCTCTAATTCCCGCCATTTTTTGTTAATTCACCATGAATTAAAAGAATAGACATGTACAGGCCTATTTAAGACACTGAATTCAACTGGCCAGCAGAGGTCGCTGTGTGGATTAGACTGCCTATTCCAATTGTGGGTGCCTCTATAGCTGTCACGTGGTACAGCTGACAGGATTTTTTATTTTTTTTTGCCACACTGGGCGAAGCTTAGATCGCGCAAGTCAGAAAACTCTCCCAAAAAACACTCAGAGAAAGAGACAGATTGTTTTTCGGACAGGTTTAACATGATAATGTATCCTATGAAGTGACTAAACCTCTCAAGGATGGCGAAGAAAGCTCTAATTCCCGCCATTTTTTGTTAATTCACCATGAATTAAAAGAATAGACATGTACAGGCCTATTTAAAACACTGAATTCAACTGGCCAGCAGAGGTCGTTGTGTGGATTAGACTGCCTATTCCAATTGTGGGTGTCTCTATAGCTGTCACGTGATACAGCTGAAAGATTTTTTTTTTTTTTGCCACACTGAGCGGAGCTTAGATCGCGCAAGTCAGAAAACTCTCCCAAAAAACACTCAGAGAAAGAGACAGATTGTTTTTCGGACAGGTTTAACACGATTACGTATCCTATGAAGTGACTAAACCTCTCAAGGATGGCGAAGAAAGCTCTAATTCCCGCCATTTTTTGTTAATTCACCATGAATTAAAAGAATAGACATGTACAGGCCTATTTAAAACACTGAATTCAACTGGCCAGCAGAGGTCGCTGTGTGGATTAGACTGCCTATTCCAATTGTGGGTGCCTCTATAGCTGTCACGTGGTACAGCTGACAGGATTTTTTTTTTTTTTTTTTTTTTTTTTGCCACACTGGGCGAAGCTTAGATCGCGCAAGTCAGAAAACTCTCCCAAAAAACACTCAGAGAAAGAGACAGATTGTTTTTCGGACAGGTTTAACATGATAACGTATCCTATGAAGTGACTAAACTTCTCAAGGATGGCGAAGAAAGCTCTAATTCCCGCCATTTTTTGTTAATTCACCATGAATTAAAAGAATAGACATGTACAGGCCTATTTAAGACACTGAATTCAACTGGCCAGCAGAGGTCGCTGTGTGGATTAGACTGCCTATTCCAATAGTGGGTGCCTCTATAGCTGTCACGTGGTACAGCTGACAGGATTTTTTTTTTTTTTTTGCCACACTGGGCGAAGCTTAGATCGCGCAAGTCAGAAAACTCTCCCAAAAAACACTCAGAGAAAGAGACAGATTGTTTTTCGGACAGGTTTAACATGATAACGTATCCTATGAAGTGACTAAACTTCTCAAGGATGGCGAAGAAAGCTCTAATTCCCGCCATTTTTTGTTAATTCACCATGAATTAAAAGAATAGACATGTACAGGCCTATTTAAATCACTGAATTCAACTGGCCAGCAGAGGTCGCTGTGTAGCTTTAACTGCCTATTCCAATTGTGGGTGTCTCTATAGCTGTCACGTGATACAACTGAAAAGTTTAATTTTTTTTTAATTGATTTATTTATTTATATGATATTGTATTTCACAGGGCCTGAGGGGGCCCTAGGGTCCCGCTCCAAGCCCGCCTGAGCCCGGCATCGCTCCGCTCGCCTTCGGCTCGCTCAGGGTGTTCTTGGCTTCAGAGATCCAACTATGTTTCTCAAACATGGTGGCTAAAATTTTCAGTCTGAGGGCCTATTTAAAACACTGAATTCAAATGGCCAACAGAGGTCGCTCTATGGCCTAGACAGCCTATTCCAATTGTGGGTGTCTCTGTAGCAGTCACGTGATACAGCTGAAAGATTTTTTTTTTTTTTTTTTGCCACACTGAGCGGAGCTTATATCGCGCAAGTCAGAAAACTCTCCCAAAAAACACTCAGAGAAAGAGACAGATTGTTTTTCGGACAGGTTTAACATGATAACATATCCTATGAAGTTACTAAACTTCTCAAGGATGGCGAAGAAAGCTCTAATTCCCGCCATTTTTTGTTAATTCACCATGAATTAAAAGAATAGACATGTACAGGCCTATTTAAAACACTGAATTCAACTGGCCAGCAGAGGTCGCTGTGTGGATTAGACTGCCTATTCCAATTGTGGGTGTCTCTATAGCTGTCACGTGATACAGCTGAAAGATTTTTTTTTTTTTTGCCACACTGAGCGGAGCTTAGATCGCGCAAGTCAGAAAACTCTCCCAAAAAACACTCAGAGAAAGAGACAGATTGTTTTTCGGACAGGTTTAACATGATAACGTATCCTATGAAGTGACTAAACTTCTCAAGGATGGCGAAGAAAGCTCTAATTCCCGCCATTTTTTGTTAATTCACCATGAATTAAAAGAATAGACATGTACAGGCCTATTTAAGACACTGAATTCAACTGGCCAGCAGAGGTCGCTGTGTGGATTAGACTGCCTATTCCAATAGTGGGTGCCTCTATAGCTGTCACGTGGTACAGCTGACAGGATTTTTTTTTTTTTTTTGCCACACTGGGCGAAGCTTAGATCGCGCAAGTCAGAAAACTCTCCCAAAAAACACTCAGAGAAAGAGACAGATTGTTTTTCGGACAGGTTTAACATGATAACGTATCCTATGAAGTGACTAAACTTCTCAAGGATGGCGAAGAAAGCTCTAATTCCCGCCATTTTTTGTTAATTCACCATGAATTAAAAGAATAGACATGTACAGGCCTATTTAAATCACTGAATTCAACTGGCCAGCAGAGGTCGCTGTGTAGCTTTAACTGCCTATTCCAATTGTGGGTGTCTCTATAGCTGTCACGTGATACAACTGAAAAGTTTAATTTTTTTTTAATTGATTTATTTATTTATATGATATTGTATTTCACAGGGCCTGAGGGGGCCCTAGGGTCCCGCTCCAAGCCCGCCTGAGCCCGGCATCGCTCCGCTCGCCTTCGGCTCGCTCAGGGTGTTCTTGGCTTCAGAGATCCAACTATGTTTCTCAAACATGGTGGCTAAAATTTTCAGTCTGAGGGCCTATTTAAAACACTGAATTCAAATGGCCAACAGAGGTCGCTCTATGGCCTAGACAGCCTATTCCAATTGTGGGTGTCTCTGTAGCAGTCACGTGATACAGCTGAAAGATTTTTTTTTTTTTTTTTGCCACACTGAGCGGAGCTTATATCGCGCAAGTCAGAAAACTCTCCCAAAAAACACTCAGAGAAAGAGACAGATTGTTTTTCGGACAGGTTTAACATGATAACATATCCTATGAAGTTACTAAACTTCTCAAGGATGGCGAAGAAAGCTCTAATTCCCGCCATTTTTTGTTAATTCACCATGAATTAAAAGAATAGACATGTACAGGCCTATTTAAGACACTGAATTCAACTGGCCAGCAGAGGTTGCTGTGTGGATTAGACTGCCTATTCCAATTGTGGGTGCCTCTATAGCTGTCACGTGGTACAGCTGACAGGATTTTTTTTTTTTTTTTTTTTTTTTTTTTTTTTTTTTTTTTTTTTTTTTTTTTGCCACACTGGGCGAAGCTTAGATCGCGCAAGTCAGAAAACTCTCCCAAAAAACACTCAGAGAAAGAGACAGATTGTTTTTCGGACAGGTTTAACACGATTACGTATCCTATGAAGTGACTAAACTTCTCAAGGATGGCGAAGAAAGCTCTAATTCCCGCCATTTTTTGTTAATTCACCATGAATTAAAAGAATAGACATGTACAGGCCTATTTAAAACACTGAATTCAACTGGCCAGCAGAGGTCGCTGTGTGGATTAGACTGCCTATTCCAATTGTGGGTGTCTCTATAGCTGTCACGTGATACAGCTGAAAGATTTTTTTTTTTTTTTGCCACACTGAGCGGAGCTTAGATCGCGCAAGTCAGAAAACTCTCCCAAAAAACACTCAGAGAAAGAGACAGATTGTTTTTCGGACAGGTTTAACACGATTACGTATCCTATGAAGTGACTAAACTTCTCAAGGATGGCGAAGAAAGCTCTAATTCCCGCCATTTTTTGTTAATTCACCATGAATTAAAAGAATAGACATGTACAGGCCTATTTAAATCACTGAATTCAACTGGCCAGCAGAGGTCGCTGTGTAGCTTTAACTGCCTATTCCAATTGTGGGTGTCTCTATAGCTGTCACGTGATACAACTGAAAAGTTTAATTTTTTTTTAATTGATTTATTTATTTATATGATATTGTATTTCACAGGGCCTGAGGGGGCCCTAGGGTCCCGCTCCAAGCCCGCCTGAGCCCGGCATCGCTCCGCTCGCCTTCGGCTCGCTCAGGGTGTTCTTGGCTTCAGAGATCCAACTATGTTTCTCAAACATGGTGGCTAAAATTTTCAGTCTGAGGGCCTATTTAAAACACTGAATTCAAATGGCCAACAGAGGTCGCTCTATGGCCTAGACTGCCTATTCCAATTGTGGGTGTCTCTGTAGCAGTCACGTGATACAGCTGAAAGATTTTTTTTTTTTTTTTTTGTTTTTTTTGCCACACTGAGCGGAGCTAATATCGCGCAAGTCAGAAAACTCTCCCAAAAAACACTCAGAGAAAGAGACAGATTGTTTTTCGGACAGGTTTAACATGATAACATATCCTATGAAGTTACTAAACTTCTCAAGGATGGCGAAGAAAGCTCTAATTCCCGCCATTTTTTGTTAATTCACCATGAATTAAAAGAATAGACATGTACAGGCCTATTTAAGACACTGAATTCAACTGGCCAGCAGAGGTCGCTGTGTGGATTAGACTGCCTATTCCAATTGTGGGTGCCTCTATAGCTGTCACGTGGTACAGCTGACAGGATTTTTTTTTTTTTTTTTGCCACACTGGGCGAAGCTTAGATCGCGCAAGTCAGAAAACTCTCCCAAAAAACACTCAGAGAAAGAGACAGATTGTTTTTCGGACAGGTTTAACATGATAACGTATCCTATGAAGTGACTAAACTTCTCAAGGATAACGAAGAAAGCTCTAATTCCCGCCATTTTTTGTTATTTCACCATGAATTAAAAGAATAGACATGTACAGGCCTATTTAAGACACTGAATTCAACTGGCCAGCAGAGGTCGCTGTGTGGACTAGACTGCCTATTCCAATTGTGGGTGTCTCTATAGCTGTCACGTGATACAGCTGAAAGATTTTTTTTTTTTTTGCCACACTGAGCGGAGCTTAGATCGCGCAAGTCAGAAAACTCTCCCAAAAAACACTCAGAGAAAGAGACAGATTGTTTTTCGGACAGGTTTAACACGATTACGTATCCTATGAAGTGACTAAACTTCTCAAGGATGGCGAAGAAAGCTCTAATTCCCGCCATTTTTTGTTAATTCACCATGAATTAAAAGAATAGACATGTACAGGCCTATTTAAAGCACTGAATTCAACTGGCCAGCAGAGGTCGCTGTGTAGCTTTAACTGCCTATTCCAATTGTGGGTGTCTCTATAGCTGTCACGTGATACAACTGAAAAGTTTAATTTTTTCTTAATTGATTTATTTATTTATATGATATTGTATTTCACAGGGTCAGGGGGCCCTAGGATCCCGCTCCAAGCCCGCCTGAGCCCGGCATCGCTCCGCTCGCCTTCGGCTCGCTCAGGGTGTTCTTGGCTTCAGAGATCCAACTATGTTTCTCAAACATGGTGGCTAAAATTTTCAGTCTGAGGGCCTATTTAAAACACTGAATTCAAATGGCCAACAGAGGTCGCTCTATGGCCTAGACTGCCTATTCCAATTGTGGGTGTCTCTGTAGCAGTCACGTGATACAGCTGAAAGATTTTTTTTTTTTTTTTTCGCCACACTGAGCGGAGCTAATATCGCGCAAGTCAGAAAACTCTCCCAAAAAACACTCAGAGAAAGAGACAGATTGTTTTTCGGACAGGTTTAACATGATAACGTATCCTATGAAGTGACTAAACTTCTCAAGGATGGCGAAGAAAGCTCTAATTCCTGCCATTTTTTGTTAATTCACCATGAATTAAAAGAATAGACATGTACAGGCCTATTTAAGACACTGAATTCAACTGGCCAGCAGAGGTTGCTGTGTGGATTAGACTGCCTATTCCAATTGTGGGTGCCTCTATAGCTGTCACGTGGTACAGCTGACAGGATTTTTTTTTTTTTTTTTTTTTTTTTTTTTGCCACACTGGGCGAAGCTTAGATCGCGCAAGTCAGAAAACTCTCCCAAAAAACACTCAGAGAAAGAGACAGATTGTTTTTCGGACAGGTTTAACACGATTACGTATCCTATGAAGTGACTAAACTTCTCAAGGATGGCGAAGAAAGCTCTAATTCCCGCCATTTTTTGTTAATTCACCATGAATTAAAAGAATAGACATGTACAGGCCTATTTAAAACACTGAATTCAACTGGCCAGCAGAGGTCGCTGTGTGGATTAGACTGCCTATTCCAATTGTGGGTGTCTCTATAGCTGTCACGTGATACAGCTGAAAGATTTTTTTTTTTTTTGCCACACTGAGCGGAGCTTAGATCGCGCAAGTCAGAAAACTCTCCCAAAAAACACTCAGAGAAAGAGACAGATTGTTTTTCGGACAGGTTTAACACGATTACGTATCCTATGAAGTGACTAAACTTCTCAAGGATGGCGAAGAAAGCTCTAATTCCCGCCATTTTTTGTTAATTCACCATGAATTAAAAGAATAGACATGTACAGGCCTATTTAAATCACTGAATTCAACTGGCCAGCAGAGGTCGCTGTGTAGCTTTAACTGCCTATTCCAATTGTGGGTGTCTCTATAGCTGTCACGTGATACAACTGAAAAGTTTAATTTTTTTTTAATTGATTTATTTATTTATATGATATTGTATTTCACAGGGCCTGAGGGGGCCCTAGGGTCCCGCTCCAAGCCCGCCTGAGCCCGGCATCGCTCCGCTCGCCTTCGGCTCGCTCAGGGTGTTCTTGGCTTCAGAGATCCAACTATGTTTCTCAAACATGGTGGCTAAAATTTTCAGTCTGAGGGCCTATTTAAAACACTGAATTCAAATGGCCAACAGAGGTCGCTCTATGGCCTAGACTGCCTATTCCAATTGTGGGTGTCTCTGTAGCAGTCACGTGATACAGCTGAAAGATTTTTTTTTTTTTTTTTTTTTTTTTTGCCACACTGAGCGGAGCTAATATCGCGCAAGTCAGAAAACTCTCCCAAAAAACACTCAGAGAAAGAGACAGATTGTTTTTCGGACAGGTTTAACATGATAACATATCCTATGAAGTTACTAAACTTCTCAAGGATGGCGAAGAAAGCTCTAATTCCCGCCATTTTTTGTTAATTCACCATGAATTAAAAGAATAGACATGTACAGGCCTATTTAAGACACTGAATTCAACTGGCCAGCAGAGGTCGCTGTGTGGATTAGACTGCCTATTCCAATTGTGGGTGCCTCTATAGCTGTCACGTGGTACAGCTGACAGGATTTTTTTTTTTTTTTTTTGCCACACTGGGCGAAGCTTAGATCGCGCAAGTCAGAAAACTCTCCCAAAAAACACTCAGAGAAAGAGACAGATTGTTTTTCGGACAGGTTTAACATGATAACGTATCCTATGAAGTGACTAAACTTCTCAAGGATAACGAAGAAAGCTCTAATTCCCGCCATTTTTTGTTAATTCACCATGAATTAAAAGAATAGACATGTACAGGCCTATTTAAGACACTGAATTCAACTGGCCAGCAGAGGTCGCTGTGTGGACTAGACTGCCTATTCCAATTGTGGGTGTCTCTATAGCTGTCACGTGATACAGCTGAAAGATTTTTTTTTTTTTTGCCACACTGAGCGGAGCTTAGATCGCGCAAGTCAGAAAACTCTCCCAAAAAACACTCAGAGAAAGAGACAGATTGTTTTTCGGACAGGTTTAACACGATTACGTATCCTATGAAGTGACTAAACTTCTCAAGGATGGCGAAGAAAGCTCTAATTCCCGCCATTTTTTGTTAATTCACCATGAATTAAAAGAATAGACATGTACAGGCCTATTTAAAGCACTGAATTCAACTGGCCAGCAGAGGTCGCTGTGTAGCTTTAACTGCCTATTCCAATTGTGGGTGTCTCTATAGCTGTCACGTGATACAACTGAAAAGTTTAATTTTTTCTTAATTGATTTATTTATTTATATGATATTGTATTTCACAGGGTCAGGGGGCCCTAGGATCCCGCTCCAAGCCCGCCTGAGCCCGGCATCGCTCCGCTCGCCTTCGGCTCGCTCAGGGTGTTCTTGGCTTCAGAGATCCAACTATGTTTCTCAAACATGGTGGCTAAAATTTTCAGTCTGAGGGCCTATTTAAAACACTGAATTCAAATGGCCAACAGAGGTCGCTCTATGGCCTAGACTGCCTATTCCAATTGTGGGTGTCTCTGTAGCAGTCACGTGATACAGCTGAAAGATTTTTTTTTTTTTTTTTCGCCACACTGAGCGGAGCTAATATCGCGCAAGTCAGAAAACTCTCCCAAAAAACACTCAGAGAAAGAGACAGATTGTTTTTCGGACAGGTTTAACATGATAACGTATCCTATGAAGTGACTAAACTTCTCAAGGATGGCGAAGAAAGCTCTAATTCCCGCCATTTTTTGTTAATTCACCATGAATTAAAAGAATAGACATGTACAGGCCTATTTAAGACACTGAATTCAACTGGCCAGCAGAGGTTGCTGTGTGGATTAGACTGCCTATTCCAATTGTGGGTGCCTCTATAGCTGTCACGTGGTACAGCTGACAGGATTTTTTTTTTTTTTTTTTTGCCACACTGGGCGAAGCTTAGATCGCGCAAGTCAGAAAACTCTCCCAAAAAACACTCAGAGAAAGAGACAGATTGTTTTTCGGACAGGTTTAACACGATTACGTATCCTATGAAGTGACTAAACTTCTCAAGGATGGCGAAGAAAGCTCTAATTCCCGCCATTTTTTGTTAATTCACCATGAATTAAAAGAATAGACATGTACAGGCCTATTTAAAACACTGAATTCAACTGGCCAGCAGAGGTCGCTGTGTGGATTAGACTGCCTATTCCAATTGTGGGTGTCTCTATAGCTGTCACGTGATACAGCTGAAAGATTTTTTTTTTTTTTGCCACACTGAGCGGAGCTTAGATCGCGCAAGTCAGAAAACTCTCCCAAAAAACACTCAGAGAAAGAGACAGATTGTTTTTCGGACAGGTTTAACACGATTACGTATCCTATGAAGTGACTAAACTTCTCAAGGATGGCGAAGAAAGCTCTAATTCCCGCCATTTTTTGTTAATTCACCATGAATTAAAAGAATAGACATGTACAGGCCTATTTAAATCACTGAATTCAACTGGCCAGCAGAGGTCGCTGTGTAGCTTTAACTGCCTATTCCAATTGTGGGTGTCTCTATAGCTGTCACGTGATACAACTGAAAAGTTTAATTTTTTTTTAATTGATTTATTTATTTATATGATATTGTATTTCACAGGGCCTGAGGGGGCCCTAGGGTCCCGCTCCAAGCCCGCCTGAGCCCGGCATCGCTCCGCTCGCCTTCGGCTCGCTCAGGGTGTTCTTGGCTTCAGAGATCCAACTATGTTTCTCAAACATGGTGGCTAAAATTTTCAGTCTGAGGGCCTATTTAAAACACTGAATTCAAATGGCCAACAGAGGTCGCTCTATGGCCTAGACTGCCTATTCCAATTGTGGGTGTCTCTGTAGCAGTCACGTGATACAGCTGAAAGATTTTTTTTTTTTTTTTTTTTTTTTTTGCCACACTGAGCGGAGCTAATATCGCGCAAGTCAGAAAACTCTCCCAAAAAACACTCAGAGAAAGAGACAGATTGTTTTTCGGACAGGTTTAACATGATAACATATCCTATGAAGTTACTAAACTTCTCAAGGATGGCGAAGAAAGCTCTAATTCCCGCCATTTTTTGTTAATTCACCATGAATTAAAAGAATAGACATGTACAGGCCTATTTAAGACACTGAATTCAACTGGCCAGCAGAGGTCGCTGTGTGGATTAGACTGCCTATTCCAATTGTGGGTGCCTCTATAGCTGTCACGTGGTACAGCTGACAGGATTTTTTTTTTTTTTTTGCCACACTGGGCGAAGCTTAGATCGCGCAAGTCAGAAAACTCTCCCAAAAAACACTCAGAGAAAGAGACAGATTGTTTTTCGGACAGGTTTAACATGATAACGTATCCTATGAAGTGACTAAACTTCTCAAGGATGGCGAAGAAAGCTCTAATTCCCGCCATTTTTTGTTAATTCACCATGAATTAAAAGAATAGACATGTACAGGCCTATTTAAGACACTGAATTCAACTGGCCAGCAGAGGTCGCTGTGTGGACTAGACTGCCTATTCCAATTGTGGGTGTCTCTATAGCTGTCACGTGATACAGCTGAAAGATTTTTTTTTTTTTTGCCACACTGAGCGGAGCTTAGATCGCGCAAGTCAGAAAACTCTCCCAAAAAACACTCAGAGAAAGAGACAGATTGTTTTTCGGACAGGTTTAACACGATTACGTATCCTATGAAGTGACTAAACTTCTCAAGGATGGCGAAGAAAGCTCTAATTCCCGCCATTTTTTGTTAATTCACCATGAATTAAAAGAATAGACATGTACAGGCCTATTTAAAGCACTGAATTCAACTGGCCAGCAGAGGTCGCTGTGTAGCTTTAACTGCCTATTCCAATTGTGGGTGTCTCTATAGCTGTCACGTGATACAACTGAAAAGTTTAATTTTTTCTTAATTGATTTATTTATTTATATGATATTGTATTTCACAGGGTCAGGGGGCCCTAGGATCCCGCTCCAAGCCCGCCTGAGCCCGGCATCGCTCCGCTCGCCTTCGGCTCGCTCAGGGTGTTCTTGGCTTCAGAGATCCAACTATGTTTCTCAAACATGGTGGCTAAAATTTTCAGTCTGAGGGCCTATTTAAAACACTGAATTCAAATGGCCAACAGAGGTCGCTCTATGGCCTAGACTGCCTATTCCAATTGTGGGTGTCTCTGTAGCAGTCACGTGATACAGCTGAAAGATTTTTTTTTTTTTTTTTCGCCACACTGAGCGGAGCTAATATCGCGCAAGTCAGAAAACTCTCCCAAAAAACACTCAGAGAAAGAGACAGATTGTTTTTCGGACAGGTTTAACATGATAACGTATCCTATGAAGTGACTAAACTTCTCAAGGATGGCGAAGAAAGCTCTAATTCCCGCCATTTTTTGTTAATTCACCATGAATTAAAAGAATAGACATGTACAGGCCTATTTAAGACACTGAATTCAACTGGCCAGCAGAGGTCGCTGTGTGGATTAGACTGCCTATTCCAATTGTGGGTGCCTCTATAGCTGTCACGTGGTACAGCTGACAGGATTTTTTTTTTTTTTTTGCCACACTGGGCGAAGCTTAGATCGCGCAAGTCAGAAAACTCTCCCAAAAAACACTCAGAGAAAGAGACAGATTGTTTTTCGGACAGGTTTAACATGATAACGTATCCTATGAAGTGACTAAACTTCTCAAGGATGGCGAAGAAAGCTCTAATTCCCGCCATTTTTTGTTAATTCACCATGAATTAAAAGAATAGACATGTACAGGCCTATTTAAGACACTGAATTCAACTGGCCAGCAGAGGTCGCTGTGTGGACTAGACTGCCTATTCCAATTGTGGGTGTCTCTATAGCTGTCACGTGATACAGCTGAAAGATTTATTTTTTTTTTGCCACACTGAGCGGAGCTTAGATCGCGCAAGTCAGAAAACTCTCCCAAAAAACACTCAGAGAAAGAGACAGATTGTTTTTCGGACAGGTTTAACACGATTACGTATCCTATGAAGTGACTAAACTTCTCAAGGATGGAGAAGAAAGCTCTAATTCCCGCCATTTTTTGTTAATTCACCATGAATTAAAAGAATAGACATGTACAGGCCTATTTAAAGCACTGAATTCAACTGGCCAGCAGAGGTCGCTGTGTAGCTTTAACTGCCTATTCCAATTGTGGGTGTCTCTATAGCTGTCACGTGATACAACTGAAAAGTTTAATTTTTTCTTAATTGATTTATTTATTTATATGATATTGTATTTCACAGGGTCAGGGGGCCCTAGGGTCCCGCTCCAAGCCCGCCTGAGCCCGGCATCGCTCCGCTCGCCTTCGGCTCGCTCAGGGTGTTCTTGGCTTCAGAGATCCAACTATGTTTCTCAAACATGGTGGCTAAAATTTTCAGTCTGAGGGCCTATTTAAAACACTGAATTCAAATGGCCAACAGAGGTCGCTCTATGGCCTAGACTGCCTATTCCAATTGTGGGTGTCTCTGTAGCAGTCACGTGATACAGCTGAAAGATTTTTTTTTTTTTTTTTCGCCACACTGAGCGGAGCTAATATCGCGCAAGTCAGAAAACTCTCCCAAAAAACACTCAGAGAAAGAGACAGATTGTTTTTCGGACAGGTTTAACATGATAACATATCCTATGAAGTGACTAAACTTCTCAAGGATGGCGAAGAAAGCTCTAATTCCCGCCATTTTTTGTTAATTCACCATGAATTAAAAGAATAGACATGTACAGGCCTATTTAAGACACTGAATTCAACTGGCCAGCAGAGGTCGCTGTGTGGATTAGACTGCCTATTCCAATTGTGGGTGCCTCTATAGCTGTCACGTGGTACAGCTGACAGGATTTTTTTTTTTTTTTTTGCCACACTGGGCGAAGCTTAGATCGCGCAAGTCAGAAAACTCTCCCAGAAAACACTCAGAGAAAGAGACAGATTGTTTTTCGGACAGGTTTAACATGATAATGTATCCTATGAAGTGACTAAACCTCTCAAGGATGGCGAAGAAAGCTCTAATTCCCGCCATTTTTTGTTAATTCACCATGAACTAAAAGAATAGACATGTACAGGCCTATTTAAAACACTGAATTCAACTGGCCAGCAGAGGTCGCTGTGTGGATTAGACTGCCTATTCCAATTGTGGGTGTCTCTATAGCTGTCACGTGATACAGCTGAAAGATTTTTTTTTTTTTTGCCACACTGAGCGGAGCTTAGATCGCGCAAGTCAGAAAACTCTCCCAAAAAACACTCAGAGAAAGAGACAGATTGTTTTTCGGACAGGTTTAACACGATTACGTATCCTATGAAGTGACTAAACCTCTCAAGGATGGCGAAGAAAGCTCTAATTCCCGCCATTTTTTGTTAATTCACCATGAATTAAAAGAATAGACATGTACAGGCCTATTTAAAACACTGAATTCAACTGGCCAGCAGAGGTCGCTGTGTGGATTAGACTGCCTATTCCAATTGTGGGTGCCTCTATAGCTGTCACGTGGTACAGCTGACAGGATTTTTTTTTTTTTTTTTTTTTTTGCCACACTGGGCGAAGCTTAGATCGCGCAAGTCAGAAAACTCTCCCAAAAAACACTCAGAGAAAGAGACAGATTGTTTTTCGGACAGGTTTAACATGATAACGTATCCTATGAAGTGACTAAACTTCTCAAGGATGGCGAAGAAAGCTCTAATTCCCGCCATTTTTTGTTAATTCACCATGAATTAAAAGAATAGACATGTACAGGCCTATTTAAGACACTGAATTCAACTGGCCAGCAGAGGTCGCTGTGTGGATTAGACTGCCTATTCCAATAGTGGGTGCCTCTATAGCTGTCACGTGGTACAGCTGACAGGATTTTTTTTTTTTTTTTGCCACACTGGGCGAAGCTTAGATCGCGCAAGTCAGAAAACTCTCCCAAAAAACACTCAGAGAAAGAGACAGATTGTTTTTCGGACAGGTTTAACATGATAACGTATCCTATGAAGTGACTAAACTTCTCAAGGATGGCGAAGAAAGCTCTAATTCCCGCCATTTTTTGTTAATTCACCATGAATTAAAAGAATAGACATGTACAGGCCTATTTAAATCACTGAATTCAACTGGCCAGCAGAGGTCGCTGTGTAGCTTTAACTGCCTATTCCAATTGTGGGTGTCTCTATAGCTGTCACGTGATACAACTGAAAAGTTTAATTTTTTTTTAATTGATTTATTTATTTATATGATATTGTATTTCACAGGGCCTGAGGGGGCCCTAGGGTCCCGCTCCAAGCCCGCCTGAGCCCGGCATCGCTCCGCTCGCCTTCGGCTCGCTCAGGGTGTTCTTGGCTTCAGAGATCCAACTATGTTTCTCAAACATGGTGGCTAAAATTTTCAGTCTGAGGGCCTATTTAAAACACTGAATTCAAATGGCCAACAGAGGTCGCTCTATGGCCTAGACAGCCTATTCCAATTGTGGGTGTCTCTGTAGCAGTCACGTGATACAGCTGAAAGATTTTTTTTTTTTTTTTTGCCACACTGAGCGGAGCTTATATCGCGCAAGTCAGAAAACTCTCCCAAAAAACACTCAGAGAAAGAGACAGATTGTTTTTCGGACAGGTTTAACATGATAACATATCCTATGAAGTTACTAAACTTCTCAAGGATGGCGAAGAAAGCTCTAATTCCCGCCATTTTTTGTTAATTCACCATGAATTAAAAGAATAGACATGTACAGGCCTATTTAAGACACTGAATTCAACTGGCCAGCAGAGGTTGCTGTGTGGATTAGACTGCCTATTCCAATTGTGGGTGCCTCTATAGCTGTCACGTGGTACAGCTGACAGGATTTTTTTTTTTTTTTTTTTTTTTTTGCCACACTGGGCGAAGCTTAGATCGCGCAAGTCAGAAAACTCTCCCAAAAAACACTCAGAGAAAGAGACAGATTGTTTTTCGGACAGGTTTAACACGATTACGTATCCTATGAAGTGACTAAACTTCTCAAGGATGGCGAAGAAAGCTCTAATTCCCGCCATTTTTTGTTAATTCACCATGAATTAAAAGAATAGACATGTACAGGCCTATTTAAGACACTGAATTCAACTGGCCAGCAGAGGTCGCTGTGTGGACTAGACTGCCTATTCCAATTGTGGGTGTCTCTATAGCTGTCACGTGATACAGCTGAAAGATTTTTTTTTTTTTTGCCACACTGAGCGGAGCTTAGATCGCGCAAGTCAGAAAACTCTCCCAAAAAACACTCAGAGAAAGAGACAGATTGTTTTTCGGACAGGTTTAACACGATTACGTATCCTATGAAGTGACTAAACTTCTCAAGGATGGCGAAGAAAGCTCTAATTCCCGCCATTTTTTGTTAATTCACCATGAATTAAAAGAATAGACATGTACAGGCCTATTTAAAGCACTGAATTCAACTGGCCAGCAGAGGTCGCTGTGTAGCTTTAACTGCCTATTCCAATTGTGGGTGTCTCTATAGCTGTCACGTGATACAACTGAAAAGTTTAATTTTTTCTTAATTGATTTATTTATTTATATGATATTGTATTTCACAGGGTCAGGGGGCCCTAGGGTCCCGCTCCAAGCCCGCCTGAGCCCGGCATCGCTCCGCTCGCCTTCGGCTCGCTCAGGGTGTTCTTGGCTTCAGAGATCCAACTATGTTTCTCAAACATGGTGGCTAAAATTTTCAGTCTGAGGGCCTATTTAAAACACTGAATTCAAATGGCCAACAGAGGTCGCTCTATGGCCTAGACTGCCTATTCCAATTGTGGGTGTCTCTGTAGCAGTCACGTGATACAGCTGAAAGATTTATTTTTTTTTTTTTCGCCACACTGAGCGGAGCTAATATCGCGCAAGTCAGAAAACTCTCCCAAAAAACACTCAGAGAAAGAGACAGATTGTTTTTCGGACAGGTTTAACATGATAACATATCCTATGAAGTTACTAAACTTCTCAAGGATGGCGAAGAAAGCTCTAATTCCCGCCATTTTTTGTTAATTCACCATGAATTAAAAGAATAGACATGTACAGGCCTATTTAAGACACTGAATTCAACTGGCCAGGAGAGGTCGCTGTGTGGATTAGACTGCCTATTCCAATTGTGGGTGCCTCTATAGCTGTCACGTGGTACAGCTGACAGGATTTTTTTTTTTTTTTTGCCACACTGGGCGAAGCTTAGATCGCGCAAGTCAGAAAACTCTCCCAAAAAACACTCAGAGAAAGAGACAGATTGTTTTTCGGACAGGTTTAACATGATAACGTATCCTATGAAGTGACTAAACTTCTCAAGGATGGCGAAGAAAGCTCTAATTCCCGCCATTTTTTGTTAATTCACCATGAATTAAAAGAATAGACATGTACAGGCCTATTTAAGACACTGAATTCAACTGGCCAGCAGAGGTCGCTGTGTGGATTAGACTGCCTATTCCAATTGTGGGTGCCTCTATAGCTGTCACGTGGTACAGCTGACAGGATTTTTTTTTTTTTTTTGCCACACTGGGCGAAGCTTAGATCGCGCAAGTCAGAAAACTCTCCCAAAAAACACTCAGAGAAAGAGACAGATTGTTTTTCGGACAGGTTTAACATGATAACGTATCCTATGAAGTGACTAAACCTCTCAAGGATGGCGAAGAAAGCTCTAATTCCCGCCATTTTTTGTTAATTCACCATGAATTAAAAGAATAGACATGTACAGGCCTATTTAAAACACTGAATTCAACTGGCCAGCAGAGGTCGCTGTGTGGATTAGACTGCCTATTCCAATTGTGGGTGTCTCTATAGCTGTCACGTGATACAGCTGAAAGAATTTTTTTTTTTTTGCCACACTGAGCGGAGCTTAGATCGCGCAAGTCAGAAAACTCTCCCAAAAAACACTCAGAGAAAGAGACAGATTGTTTTTCGGACAGGTTTAACACGATTACGTATCCTATGAAGTGACTAAACTTCTCAAGGATGGCGAAGAAAGCTCTAATTCCCGCCATTTTTTGTTAATTCACCATGAATTAAAAGAATAGACATGTACAGGCCTATTTAAAACACTGAATTCAACTGGCCAGCAGAGGTCGCTGTGTGGACTAGACTGCCTATTCCAATTGTGGGTGTCTCTATAGCTGTCACGTGATACAGCTGAAAGATTTTTTTTTTTTTTGCCACACTGAGCGGAGCTTAGATCGCGCAAGTCAGAAAACTCTCCCAAAAAACACTCAGAGAAAGAGACAGATTGTTTTTCGGACAGGTTTAACACGATTACGTATCCTATGAAGTGACTAAACTTCTCAAGGATGGCGAAGAAAGCTCTAATTCCCGCCATTTTTTGTTAATTCACCATGAATTAAAAGAATAGACATGTACAGGCCTATTTAAAGCACTGAATTCAACTGGCCAGCAGAGGTCGCTGTGTAGCTTTAACTGCCTATTCCAATTGTGGGTGTCTCTATAGCTGTCACGTGATACAACTGAAAAGTTTAATTTTTTCTTAATTGATTTATTTATTTATATGATATTGTATTTCACAGGGTCAGGGGGCCCTAGGGTCCCGCTCCAAGCCCGCCTGAGCCCGGCATCGCTCCGCTCGCCTTCGGCTCGCTCAGGGTGTTCTTGGCTTCAGAGATCCAACTATGTTTCTCAAACATGGTGGCTAAAATTTTCAGTCTGAGGGCCTATTTAAAACACTGAATTCAAATGGCCAACAGAGGTCGCTCTATGGCCTAGACTGCCTATTCCAATTGTGGGTGTCTCTGTAGCAGTCACGTGATACAGCTGAAAGATTTTTTTTTTTTTTTTTCGCCACACTGAGCGGAGCTAATATCGCGCAAGTCAGAAAACTCTCCCAAAAAACACTCAGAGAAAGAGACAGATTGTTTTTCGGACAGGTTTAACATGATAACGTATCCTATGAAGTGACTAAACTTCTCAAGGATGGCGAAGAAAGCTCTAATTCCCGCCATTTTTTGTTAATTCACCATGAATTAAAAGAATAGACATGTACAGGCCTATTTAAGACACTGAATTCAACTGGCCAGCAGAGGTCGCTGTGTGGATTAGACTGCCTATTCCAATTGTGGGTGCCTCTATAGCTGTCACGTGGTACAGCTGACAGGATTTTTTTTTTTTTTTGCCACACTGGGCGAAGCTTAGATCGCGCAAGTCAGAAAACTCTCCCAAAAAACACTCAGAGAAAGAGACAGATTGTTTTTCGGACAGGTTTAACATGATAACGTATCCTATGAAGTGACTAAACTTCTCAAGGATGGCGAAGAAAGCTCTAATTCCCGCCATTTTTTGTTAATTCACCATGAATTAAAAGAATAGACATGTACAGGCCTATTTAAGACACTGAATTCAACTGGCCAGCAGAGGTCGCTGTGTGGATTAGACTGCCTATTCCAATAGTGGGTGCCTCTATAGCTGTCACGTGGTACAGCTGACAGGATTTTTTTTTTTTTTTTGCCACACTGGGCGAAGCTTAGATCGCGCAAGTCAGAAAACTCTCCCAAAAAACACTCAGAGAAAGAGACAGATTGTTTTTCGGACAGGTTTAACATGATAACGTATCCTATGAAGTGACTAAACTTCTCAAGGATGGCGAAGAAAGCTCTAATTCCCGCCATTTTTTGTTAATTCACCATGAATTAAAAGAATAGACATGTACAGGCCTATTTAAATCACTGAATTCAACTGGCCAGCAGAGGTCGCTGTGTAGCTTTAACTGCCTATTCCAATTGTGGGTGTCTCTATAGCTGTCACGTGATACAACTGAAAAGTTTAATTTTTTTTTAATTGATTTATTTATTTATATGATATTGTATTTCACAGGGCCTGAGGGGGCCCTAGGGTCCCGCTCCAAGCCCGCCTGAGCCCGGCATCGCTCCGCTCGCCTTCGGCTCGCTCAGGGTGTTCTTGGCTTCAGAGATCCAACTATGTTTCTCAAACATGGTGGCTAAAATTTTCAGTCTGAGGGCCTATTTAAAACACTGAATTCAAATGGCCAACAGAGGTCGCTCTATGGCCTAGACAGCCTATTCCAATTGTGGGTGTCTCTGTAGCAGTCACGTGATACAGCTGAAAGATTTTTTTTTTTTTTTTTGCCACACTGAGCGGAGCTTATATCGCGCAAGTCAGAAAACTCTCCCAAAAAACACTCAGAGAAAGAGACAGATTGTTTTTCGGACAGGTTTAACACGATTACGTATCCTATGAAGTGACTAAACCTCTCAAGGATGGCGAAGAAAGCTCTAATTCCCGCCATTTTTTGTTAATTCACCATGAATTAAAAGAATAGACATGTACAGGCCTATTTAAAACACTGAATTCAACTGGCCAGCAGAGGTCGCTGTGTGGATTAGACTGCCTATTCCAATTGTGGGTGCCTCTATAGCTGTCACGTGGTACAGCTGACAGGATTTTTTTTTTTTTTTTTTTTTTTTTTTGCCACACTGGGCGAAGCTTAGATCGCGCAAGTCAGAAAACTCTCCCAAAAAACACTCAGAGAAAGAGACAGATTGTTTTTCGGACAGGTTTAACATGATAACGTATCCTATGAAGTGACTAAACTTCTCAAGGATGGCGAAGAAAGCTCTAATTCCCGCCATTTTTTGTTAATTCACCATGAATTAAAAGAATAGACATGTACAGGCCTATTTAAGACACTGAATTCAACTGGCCAGCAGAGGTCGCTGTGTGGATTAGACTGCCTATTCCAATAGTGGGTGCCTCTATAGCTGTCACGTGGTACAGCTGACAGGATTTTTTTTTTTTTTTTGCCACACTGGGCGAAGCTTAGATCGCGCAAGTCAGAAAACTCTCCCAAAAAACACTCAGAGAAAGAGACAGATTGTTTTTCGGACAGGTTTAACATGATAACGTATCCTATGAAGTGACTAAACTTCTCAAGGATGGCGAAGAAAGCTCTAATTCCCGCCATTTTTTGTTAATTCACCATGAATTAAAAGAATAGACATGTACAGGCCTATTTAAATCACTGAATTCAACTGGCCAGCAGAGGTCGCTGTGTAGCTTTAACTGCCTATTCCAATTGTGGGTGTCTCTATAGCTGTCACGTGATACAACTGAAAAGTTTAATTTTTTTTTAATTGATTTATTTATTTATATGATATTGTATTTCACAGGGCCTGAGGGGGCCCTAGGGTCCCGCTCCAAGCCCGCCTGAGCCCGGCATCGCTCCGCTCGCCTTCGGCTCGCTCAGGGTGTTCTTGGCTTCAGAGATCCAACTATGTTTCTCAAACATGGTGGCTAAAATTTTCAGTCTGAGGGCCTATTTAAAACACTGAATTCAAATGGCCAACAGAGGTCGCTCTATGGCCTAGACAGCCTATTCCAATTGTGGGTGTCTCTGTAGCAGTCACGTGATACAGCTGAAAGATTTTTTTTTTTTTTTTTGCCACACTGAGCGGAGCTTATATCGCGCAAGTCAGAAAACTCTCCCAAAAAACACTCAGAGAAAGAGACAGATTGTTTTTCGGACAGGTTTAACATGATAACATATCCTATGAAGTTACTAAACTTCTCAAGGATGGCGAAGAAAGCTCTAATTCCCGCCATTTTTTGTTAATTCACCATGAATTAAAAGAATAGACATGTACAGGCCTATTTAAGACACTGAATTCAACTGGCCAGCAGAGGTTGCTGTGTGGATTAGACTGCCTATTCCAATTGTGGGTGCCTCTATAGCTGTCACGTGGTACAGCTGACAGGATTTTTTTTTTTTTTTTTTTTTTTTTTTGCCACACTGGGCGAAGCTTAGATCGCGCAAGTCAGAAAACTCTCCCAAAAAACACTCAGAGAAAGAGACAGATTGTTTTTCGGACAGGTTTAACACGATTACGTATCCTATGAAGTGACTAAACTTCTCAAGGATGGCGAAGAAAGCTCTAATTCCCGCCATTTTTTGTTAATTCACCATGAATTAAAAGAATAGACATGTACAGGCCTATTTAAAACACTGAATTCAACTGGCCAGCAGAGGTCGCTGTGTGGATTAGACTGCCTATTCCAATTGTGGGTGTCTCTATAGCTGTCACGTGATACAGCTGAAAGATTTTTTTTTTTTTTGCCACACTGAGCGGAGCTTAGATCGCGCAAGTCAGAAAACTCTCCCAAAAAACACTCAGAGAAAGAGACAGATTGTTTTTCGGACAGGTTTAACACGATTACGTATCCTATGAAGTGACTAAACTTCTCAAGGATGGCGAAGAAAGCTCTAATTCCCGCCATTTTTTGTTAATTCACCATGAATTAAAAGAATAGACATGTACAGGCCTATTTAAATCACTGAATTCAACTGGCCAGCAGAGGTCGCTGTGTAGCTTTAACTGCCTATTCCAATTGTGGGTGTCTCTATAGCTGTCACGTGATACAACTGAAAAGTTTAATTTTTTTTTAATTGATTTATTTATTTATATGATATTGTATTTCACAGGGCCTGAGGGGGCCCTAGGGTCCCGCTCCAAGCCCGCCTGAGCCCGGCATCGCTCCGCTCGCCTTCGGCTCGCTCAGGGTGTTCTTGGCTTCAGAGATCCAACTATGTTTCTCAAACATGGTGGCTAAAATTTTCAGTCTGAGGGCCTATTTAAAACACTGAATTCAAATGGCCAACAGAGGTCGCTCTATGGCCTAGACTGCCTATTCCAATTGTGGGTGTCTCTGTAGCAGTCACGTGATACAGCTGAAAGATTTTTTTTTTTTTTTTTTTTTTTTTTTGCCACACTGAGCGGAGCTAATATCGCGCAAGTCAGAAAACTCTCCCAAAAAACACTCAGAGAAAGAGACAGATTGTTTTTCGGACAGGTTTAACATGATAACATATCCTATGAAGTTACTAAACTTCTCAAGGATGGCGAAGAAAGCTCTAATTCCCGCCATTTTTTGTTAATTCACCATGAATTAAAAGAATAGACATGTACAGGCCTATTTAAGACACTGAATTCAACTGGCCAGCAGAGGTCGCTGTGTGGATTAGACTGCCTATTCCAATTGTGGGTGCCTCTATAGCTGTCACGTGGTACAGCTGACAGGATTTTTTTTTTTTTTTTGCCACACTGGGCGAAGCTTAGATCGCGCAAGTCAGAAAACTCTCCCAAAAAACACTCAGAGAAAGAGACAGATTGTTTTTCGGACAGGTTTAACATGATAACGTATCCTATGAAGTGACTAAACTTCTCAAGGATAACGAAGAAAGCTCTAATTCCCGCCATTTTTTGTTAATTCACCATGAATTAAAAGAATAGACATGTACAGGCCTATTTAAGACACTGAATTCAACTGGCCAGCAGAGGTCGCTGTGTGGACTAGACTGCCTATTCCAATTGTGGGTGTCTCTATAGCTGTCACGTGATACAGCTGAAAGATTTTTTTTTTTTTTGCCACACTGAGCGGAGCTTAGATCGCGCAAGTCAGAAAACTCTCCCAAAAAACACTCAGAGAAAGAGACAGATTGTTTTTCGGACAGGTTTAACATGATAACATATCCTATGAAGTTACTAAACTTCTCAAGGATGGCGAAGAAAGCTCTAATTCCCGCCATTTTTTGTTAATTCACCATGAATTAAAAGATTAGACATGTACAGGCCTATTTAAGACACTGAATTCAACTGGCCAGCAGAGGTTGCTGTGTGGATTAGACTGCCTATTCCAATTGTGGGTGCCTCTATAGCTGTCACGTGGTACAGCTGACAGGATTTTTTTTTTTTTTTTTTTTTTTTTTTTTTTTTTTTTTTTTGCCACACTGGGCGAAGCTTAGATCGCGCAAGTCAGAAAACTCTCCCAAAAAACACTCAGAGAAAGAGACAGATTGTTTTTCGGACAGGTTTAACACGATTACGTATCCTATGAAGTGACTAAACTTCTCAAGGATGGCGAAGAAAGCTCTAATTCCCGCCATTTTTTGTTAATTCACCATGAATTAAAAGAATAGACATGTACAGGCCTATTTAAAACACTGAATTCAACTGGCCAGCAGAGGTCGCTGTGTGGATTAGACTGCCTATTCCAATTGTGGGTGTCTCTATAGCTGTCACGTGATACAGCTGAAAGATTTTTTTTTTTTTTGCCACACTGAGCGGAGCTTAGATCGCGCAAGTCAGAAAACTCTCCCAAAAAACACTCAGAGAAAGAGACAGATTGTTTTTCGGACAGGTTTAACACGATTACGTATCCTATGAAGTGACTAAACTTCTCAAGGATGGCGAAGAAAGCTCTAATTCCCGCCATTTTTTGTTAATTCACCATGAATTAAAAGAATAGACATGTACAGGCCTATTTAAATCACTGAATTCAACTGGCCAGCAGAGGTCGCTGTGTAGCTTTAACTGCCTATTCCAATTGTGGGTGTCTCTATAGCTGTCACGTGATACAACTGAAAAGTTTAATTTTTTTTTAATTGATTTATTTATTTATATGATATTGTATTTCACAGGGCCTGAGGGGGCCCTAGGGTCCCGCTCCAAGCCCGCCTGAGCCCGGCATCGCTCCGCTCGCCTTCGGCTCGCTCAGGGTGTTCTTGGCTTCAGAGATCCAACTATGTTTCTCAAACATGGTGGCTAAAATTTTCAGTCTGAGGGCCTATTTAAAACACTGAATTCAAATGGCCAACAGAGGTCGCTCTATGGCCTAGACTGCCTATTCCAATTGTGGGTGTCTCTGTAGCAGTCACGTGATACAGCTGAAAGATTTTTTTTTTTTTTTTTTTTTTTTTTTGCCACACTGAGCGGAGCTAATATCGCGCAAGTCAGAAAACTCTCCCAAAAAACACTCAGAGAAAGAGACAGATTGTTTTTCGGACAGGTTTAACATGATAACATATCCTATGAAGTTACTAAACTTCTCAAGGATGGCGAAGAAAGCTCTAATTCCCGCCATTTTTTGTTAATTCACCATGAATTAAAAGAATAGACATGTACAGGCCTATTTAAGACACTGAATTCAACTGGCCAGCAGAGGTCGCTGTGTGGATTAGACTGCCTATTCCAATTGTGGGTGCCTCTATAGCTGTCACGTGGTACAGCTGACAGGATTTTTTTTTTTTTTTTGCCACACTGGGCGAAGCTTAGATCGCGCAAGTCAGAAAACTCTCCCAAAAAACACTCAGAGAAAGAGACAGATTGTTTTTCGGACAGGTTTAACATGATAACGTATCCTATGAAGTGACTAAACTTCTCAAGGATAACGAAGAAAGCTCTAATTCCCGCCATTTTTTGTTAATTCACCATGAATTAAAAGAATAGACATGTACAGGCCTATTTAAGACACTGAATTCAACTGGCCAGCAGAGGTCGCTGTGTGGACTAGACTGCCTATTCCAATTGTGGGTGTCTCTATAGCTGTCACGTGATACAGCTGAAAGATTTTTTTTTTTTTTGCCACACTGAGCGGAGCTTAGATCGCGCAAGTCAGAAAACTCTCCCAAAAAACACTCAGAGAAAGAGACAGATTGTTTTTCGGACAGGTTTAACACGATTACGTATCCTATGAAGTGACTAAACTTCTCAAGGATGGCGAAGAAAGCTCTAATTCCCGCCATTTTTTGTTAATTCACCATGAATTAAAAGAATAGACATGTACAGGCCTATTTAAATCACTGAATTCAACTGGCCAGCAGAGGTCGCTGTGTAGCTTTAACTGCCTATTCCAATTGTGGGTGTCTCTATAGCTGTCACGTGATACAACTGAAAAGTTTAATTTTTTTTTAATTGATTTATTTATTTATATGATATTGTATTTCACAGGGCCTGAGGGGGCCCTAGGGTCCCGCTCCAAGCCCGCCTGAGCCCGGCATCGCTCCGCTCGCCTTCGGCTCGCTCAGGGTGTTCTTGGCTTCAGAGATCCAACTATGTTTCTCAAACATGGTGGCTAAAATTTTCAGTCTGAGGGCCTATTTAAAACACTGAATTCAAATGGCCAACAGAGGTCGCTCTATGGCCTAGACTGCCTATTCCAATTGTGGGTGTCTCTGTAGCAGTCACGTGATACAGCTGAAAGATTTTTTTTTTTTTTTTTTTTTTTTTTTGCCACACTGAGCGGAGCTAATATCGCGCAAGTCAGAAAACTCTCCCAAAAAACACTCAGAGAAAGAGACAGATTGTTTTTCGGACAGGTTTAACATGATAACATATCCTATGAAGTTACTAAACTTCTCAAGGATGGCGAAGAAAGCTCTAATTCCCGCCATTTTTTGTTAATTCACCATGAATTAAAAGAATAGACATGTACAGGCCTATTTAAGACACTGAATTCAACTGGCCAGCAGAGGTCGCTGTGTGGATTAGACTGCCTATTCCAATTGTGGGTGCCTCTATAGCTGTCACGTGGTACAGCTGACAGGATTTTTTTTTTTTTTTTGCCACACTGGGCGAAGCTTAGATCGCGCAAGTCAGAAAACTCTCCCAAAAAACACTCAGAGAAAGAGACAGATTGTTTTTCGGACAGGTTTAACATGATAACGTATCCTATGAAGTGACTAAACTTCTCAAGGATAACGAAGAAAGCTCTAATTCCCGCCATTTTTTGTTAATTCACCATGAATTAAAAGAATAGACATGTACAGGCCTATTTAAGACACTGAATTCAACTGGCCAGCAGAGGTCGCTGTGTGGACTAGACTGCCTATTCCAATTGTGGGTGTCTCTATAGCTGTCACGTGATACAGCTGAAAGATTTTTTTTTTTTTTGCCACACTGAGCGGAGCTTAGATCGCGCAAGTCAGAAAACTCTCCCAAAAAACACTCAGAGAAAGAGACAGATTGTTTTTCGGACAGGTTTAACATGATAACATATCCTATGAAGTTACTAAACTTCTCAAGGATGGCGAAGAAAGCTCTAATTCCCGCCATTTTTTGTTAATTCACCATGAATTAAAAGAATAGACATGTACAGGCCTATTTAAGACACTGAATTCAACTGGCCAGCAGAGGTTGCTGTGTGGATTAGACTGCCTATTCCAATTGTGGGTGCCTCTATAGCTGTCACGTGGTACAGCTGACAGGATTTTTTTTTTTTTTTTTTTTTTTTTTTTTTTTTTTTGCCACACTGGGCGAAGCTTAGATCGCGCAAGTCAGAAAACTCTCCCAAAAAACACTCAGAGAAAGAGACAGATTGTTTTTCGGACAGGTTTAACACGATTACGTATCCTATGAAGTGACTAAACTTCTCAAGGATGGCGAAGAAAGCTCTAATTCCCGCCATTTTTTGTTAATTCACCATGAATTAAAAGAATAGACATGTACAGGCCTATTTAAAACACTGAATTCAACTGGCCAGCAGAGGTCGCTGTGTGGATTAGACTGCCTATTCCAATTGTGGGTGTCTCTATAGCTGTCACGTGATACAGCTGAAAGATTTTTTTTTTTTTTGCCACACTGAGCGGAGCTTAGATCGCGCAAGTCAGAAAACTCTCCCAAAAAACACTCAGAGAAAGAGACAGATTGTTTTTCGGACAGGTTTAACACGATTACGTATCCTATGAAGTGACTAAACTTCTCAAGGATGGCGAAGAAAGCTCTAATTCCCGCCATTTTTTGTTAATTCACCATGAATTAAAAGAATAGACATGTACAGGCCTATTTAAATCACTGAATTCAACTGGCCAGCAGAGGTCGCTGTGTAGCTTTAACTGCCTATTCCAATTGTGGGTGTCTCTATAGCTGTCACGTGATACAACTGAAAAGTTTAATTTTTTTTTAATTGATTTATTTATTTATATGATATTGTATTTCACAGGGCCTGAGGGGGCCCTAGGGTCCCGCTCCAAGCCCGCCTGAGCCCGGCATCGCTCCGCTCGCCTTCGGCTCGCTCAGGGTGTTCTTGGCTTCAGAGATCCAACTATGTTTCTCAAACATGGTGGCTAAAATTTTCAGTCTGAGGGCCTATTTAAAACACTGAATTCAAATGGCCAACAGAGGTCGCTCTATGGCCTAGACTGCCTATTCCAATTGTGGGTGTCTCTGTAGCAGTCACGTGATACAGCTGAAAGATTTTTTTTTTTTTTTTTTTTTTTTTTTTGCCACACTGAGCGGAGCTAATATCGCGCAAGTCAGAAAACTCTCCCAAAAAACACTCAGAGAAAGAGACAGATTGTTTTTCGGACAGATTTAACATGATAACATATCCTATGAAGTTACTAAACTTCTCAAGGATGGCGAAGAAAGCTCTAATTCCCGCCATTTTTTGTTAATTCACCATGAATTAAAAGAATAGACATGTACAGGCCTATTTAAGACACTGAATTCAACTGGCCAGCAGAGGTCGCTGTGTGGATTAGACTGCCTATTCCAATTGTGGGTGCCTCTATAGCTGTCACGTGGTACAGCTGACAGGATTTTTTTTTTTTTTTTGCCACACTGGGCGAAGCTTAGATCGCGCAAGTCAGAAAACTCTCCCAAAAAACACTCAGAGAAAGAGACAGATTGTTTTTCGGACAGGTTTAACATGATAACGTATCCTATGAAGTGACTAAACTTCTCAAGGATAACGAAGAAAGCTCTAATTCCCGCCATTTTTTGTTAATTCACCATGAATTAAAAGAATAGACATGTACAGGCCTATTTAAGACACTGAATTCAACTGGCCAGCAGAGGTCGCTGTGTGGACTAGACTGCCTATTCCAATTGTGGGTGTCTCTATAGCTGTCACGTGATACAGCTGAAAGATTTTTTTTTTTTTTGCCACACTGAGCGGAGCTTAGATCGCGCAAGTCAGAAAACTCTCCCAAAAAACACTCAGAGAAAGAGACAGATTGTTTTTCGGACAGGTTTAACACGATTACGTATCCTATGAAGTGACTAAACTTCTCAAGGATGGCGAAGAAAGCTCTAATTCCCGCCATTTTTTGTTAATTCACCATGAATTAAAAGAATAGACATGTACAGGCCTATTTAAAGCACTGAATTCAACTGGCCAGCAGAGGTCGCTGTGTAGCTTTAACTGCCTATTCCAATTGTGGGTGTCTCTATAGCTGTCACGTGATACAACTGAAAAGTTTAATTTTTTCTTAATTGATTTATTTATTTATATGATATTGTATTTCACAGGGTCAGGGGGCCCTAGGATCCCGCTCCAAGCCCGCCTGAGCCCGGCATCGCTCCGCTCGCCTTCGGCTCGCTCAGGGTGTTCTTGGCTTCAGAGATCCAACTATGTTTCTCAAACATGGTGGCTAAAATTTTCAGTCTGAGGGCCTATTTAAAACACTGAATTCAAATGGCCAACAGAGGTCGCTCTATGGCCTAGACTGCCTATTCCAATTGTGGGTGTCTCTGTAGCAGTCACGTGATACAGCTGAAAGATTTTTTTTTTTTTTTTTCGCCACACTGAGCGGAGCTAATATCGCGCAAGTCAGAAAACTCTCCCAAAAAACACTCAGAGAAAGAGACAGATTGTTTTTCGGACAGGTTTAACATGATAACGTATCCTATGAAGTGACTAAACTTCTCAAGGATGGCGAAGAAAGCTCTAATTCCCGCCATTTTTTGTTAATTCACCATGAATTAAAAGAATAGACATGTACAGGCCTATTTAAGACACTGAATTCAACTGGCCAGCAGAGGTTGCTGTGTGGATTAGACTGCCTATTCCAATTGTGGGTGCCTCTATAGCTGTCACGTGGTACAGCTGACAGGATTTTTTTTTTTTTTTTTTTTTTTTTTTTTTTGCCACACTGGGCGAAGCTTAGATCGCGCAAGTCAGAAAACTCTCCCAAAAAACACTCAGAGAAAGAGACAGATTGTTTTTCGGACAGGTTTAACACGATTACGTATCCTATGAAGTGACTAAACTTCTCAAGGATGGCGAAGAAAGCTCTAATTCCCGCCATTTTTTGTTAATTCACCATGAATTAAAAGAATAGACATGTACAGGCCTATTTAAAACACTGAATTCAACTGGCCAGCAGAGGTCGCTGTGTGGATTAGACTGCCTATTCCAATTGTGGGTGTCTCTATAGCTGTCACGTGATACAGCTGAAAGATTTTTTTTTTTTTTGCCACACTGAGCGGAGCTTAGATCGCGCAAGTCAGAAAACTCTCCCAAAAAACACTCAGAGAAAGAGACAGATTGTTTTTCGGACAGGTTTAACACGATTACGTATCCTATGAAGTGACTAAACTTCTCAAGGATGGCGAAGAAAGCTCTAATTCCCGCCATTTTTTGTTAATTCACCATGAATTAAAAGAATAGACATGTACAGGCCTATTTAAATCACTGAATTCAACTGGCCAGCAGAGGTCGCTGTGTAGCTTTAACTGCCTATTCCAATTGTGGGTGTCTCTATAGCTGTCACGTGATACAACTGAAAAGTTTAATTTTTTTTTAATTGATTTATTTATTTATATGATATTGTATTTCACAGGGCCTGAGGGGGCCCTAGGGTCCCGCTCCAAGCCCGCCTGAGCCCGGCATCGCTCCGCTCGCCTTCGGCTCGCTCAGGGTGTTCTTGGCTTCAGAGATCCAACTATGTTTCTCAAACATGGTGGCTAAAATTTTCAGTCTGAGGGCCTATTTAAAACACTGAATTCAAATGGCCAACAGAGGTCGCTCTATGGCCTAGACTGCCTATTCCAATTGTGGGTGTCTCTGTAGCAGTCACGTGATACAGCTGAAAGATTTTTTTTTTTTTTTTTTTTTTTTTTTTGCCACACTGAGCGGAGCTAATATCGCGCAAGTCAGAAAACTCTCCCAAAAAACACTCAGAGAAAGAGACAGATTGTTTTTCGGACAGATTTAACATGATAACATATCCTATGAAGTTACTAAACTTCTCAAGGATGGCGAAGAAAGCTCTAATTCCCGCCATTTTTTGTTAATTCACCATGAATTAAAAGAATAGACATGTACAGGCCTATTTAAGACACTGAATTCAACTGGCCAGCAGAGGTCGCTGTGTGGATTAGACTGCCTATTCCAATTGTGGGTGCCTCTATAGCTGTCACGTGGTACAGCTGACAGGATTTTTTTTTTTTTTTTGCCACACTGGGCGAAGCTTAGATCGCGCAAGTCAGAAAACTCTCCCAAAAAACACTCAGAGAAAGAGACAGATTGTTTTTCGGACAGGTTTAACATGATAACGTATCCTATGAAGTGACTAAACTTCTCAAGGATAACGAAGAAAGCTCTAATTCCCGCCATTTTTTGTTAATTCACCATGAATTAAAAGAATAGACATGTACAGGCCTATTTAAGACACTGAATTCAACTGGCCAGCAGAGGTCGCTGTGTGGACTAGACTGCCTATTCCAATTGTGGGTGTCTCTATAGCTGTCACGTGATACAGCTGAAAGATTTTTTTTTTTTTTGCCACACTGAGCGGAGCTTAGATCGCGCAAGTCAGAAAACTCTCCCAAAAAACACTCAGAGAAAGAGACAGATTGTTTTTCGGACAGGTTTAACACGATTACGTATCCTATGAAGTGACTAAACTTCTCAAGGATGGCGAAGAAAGCTCTAATTCCCGCCATTTTTTGTTAATTCACCATGAATTAAAAGAATAGACATGTACAGGCCTATTTAAAGCACTGAATTCAACTGGCCAGCAGAGGTCGCTGTGTAGCTTTAACTGCCTATTCCAATTGTGGGTGTCTCTATAGCTGTCACGTGATACAACTGAAAAGTTTAATTTTTTCTTAATTGATTTATTTATTTATATGATATTGTATTTCACAGGGTCAGGGGGCCCTAGGATCCCGCTCCAAGCCCGCCTGAGCCCGGCATCGCTCCGCTCGCCTTCGGCTCGCTCAGGGTGTTCTTGGCTTCAGAGATCCAACTATGTTTCTCAAACATGGTGGCTAAAATTTTCAGTCTGAGGGCCTATTTAAAACACTGAATTCAAATGGCCAACAGAGGTCGCTCTATGGCCTAGACTGCCTATTCCAATTGTGGGTGTCTCTGTAGCAGTCACGTGATACAGCTGAAAGATTTTTTTTTTTTTTTTTCGCCACACTGAGCGGAGCTAATATCGCGCAAGTCAGAAAACTCTCCCAAAAAACACTCAGAGAAAGAGACAGATTGTTTTTCGGACAGGTTTAACATGATAACGTATCCTATGAAGTGACTAAACTTCTCAAGGATGGCGAAGAAAGCTCTAATTCCCGCCATTTTTTGTTAATTCACCATGAATTAAAAGAATAGACATGTACAGGCCTATTTAAGACACTGAATTCAACTGGCCAGCAGAGGTTGCTGTGTGGATTAGACTGCCTATTCCAATTGTGGGTGCCTCTATAGCTGTCACGTGGTACAGCTGACAGGATTTTTTTTTTTTTTTTTTTTTTTTTTTTTGCCACACTGGGCGAAGCTTAGATCGCGCAAGTCAGAAAACTCTCCCAAAAAACACTCAGAGAAAGAGACAGATTGTTTTTCGGACAGGTTTAACACGATTACGTATCCTATGAAGTGACTAAACTTCTCAAGGATGGCGAAGAAAGCTCTAATTCCCGCCATTTTTTGTTAATTCACCATGAATTAAAAGAATAGACATGTACAGGCCTATTTAAAACACTGAATTCAACTGGCCAGCAGAGGTCGCTGTGTGGATTAGACTGCCTATTCCAATTGTGGGTGTCTCTATAGCTGTCACGTGATACAGCTGAAAGATTTTTTTTTTTTTTGCCACACTGAGCGGAGCTTAGATCGCGCAAGTCAGAAAACTCTCCCAAAAAACACTCAGAGAAAGAGACAGATTGTTTTTCGGACAGGTTTAACACGATTACGTATCCTATGAAGTGACTAAACTTCTCAAGGATGGCGAAGAAAGCTCTAATTCCCGCCATTTTTTGTTAATTCACCATGAATTAAAAGAATAGACATGTACAGGCCTATTTAAATCACTGAATTCAACTGGCCAGCAGAGGTCGCTGTGTAGCTTTAACTGCCTATTCCAATTGTGGGTGTCTCTATAGCTGTCACGTGATACAACTGAAAAGTTTAATTTTTTTTTAATTGATTTATTTATTTATATGATATTGTATTTCACAGGGCCTGAGGGGGCCCTAGGGTCCCGCTCCAAGCCCGCCTGAGCCCAGCATCGCTCCGCTCGCCTTCGGCTCGCTCAGGGTGTTCTTGGCTTCAGAGATCCAACTATGTTTCTCAAACATGGTGGCTAAAATTTTCAGTCTGAGGGCCTATTTAAAACACTGAATTCAAATGGCCAACAGAGGTCGCTCTATGGCCTAGACTGCCTATTCCAATTGTGGGTGTCTCTGTAGCAGTCACGTGATACAGCTGAAAGATTTTTTTTTTTTTTTTTTTTTTTTTTTTGCCACACTGAGCGGAGCTAATATCGCGCAAGTCAGAAAACTCTCCCAAAAAACACTCAGAGAAAGAGACAGATTGTTTTTCGGACAGGTTTAACATGATAACATATCCTATGAAGTTACTAAACTTCTCAAGGATGGCGAAGAAAGCTCTAATTCCCGCCATTTTTTGTTAATTCACCATGAATTAAAAGAATAGACATGTACAGGCCTATTTAAGACACTGAATTCAACTGGCCAGCAGAGGTCGCTGTGTGGATTAGACTGCCTATTCCAATTGTGGGTGCCTCTATAGCTGTCACGTGGTACAGCTGACAGGATTTTTTTTTTTTTTTTTGCCACACTGGGCGAAGCTTAGATCGCGCAAGTCAGAAAACTCTCCCAAAAAACACTCAGAGAAAGAGACAGATTGTTTTTCGGACAGGTTTAACATGATAACGTATCCTATGAAGTGACTAAACTTCTCAAGGATAACGAAGAAAGCTCTAATTCCCGCCATTTTTTGTTAATTCACCATGAATTAAAAGAATAGACATGTACAGGCCTATTTAAGACACTGAATTCAACTGGCCAGCAGAGGTCGCTGTGTGGACTAGACTGCCTATTCCAATTGTGGGTGTCTCTATAGCTGTCACGTGATACAGCTGAAAGATTTTTTTTTTTTTTGCCACACTGAGCGGAGCTTAGATCGCGCAAGTCAGAAAACTCTCCCAAAAAACACTCAGAGAAAGAGACAGATTGTTTTTCGGACAGGTTTAACACGATTACGTATCCTATGAAGTGACTAAACTTCTCAAGGATGGCGAAGAAAGCTCTAATTCCCGCCATTTTTTGTTAATTCACCATGAATTAAAAGAATAGACATGTACAGGCCTATTTAAAGCACTGAATTCAACTGGCCAGCAGAGGTCGCTGTGTAGCTTTAACTGCCTATTCCAATTGTGGGTGTCTCTATAGCTGTCACGTGATACAACTGAAAAGTTTAATTTTTTCTTAATTGATTTATTTATTTATATGATATTGTATTTCACAGGGTCAGGGGGCCCTAGGATCCCGCTCCAAGCCCGCCTGAGCCCGGCATCGCTCCGCTCGCCTTCGGCTCGCTCAGGGTGTTCTTGGCTTCAGAGATCCAACTATGTTTCTCAAACATGGTGGCTAAAATTTTCAGTCTGAGGGCCTATTTAAAACACTGAATTCAAATGGCCAACAGAGGTCGCTCTATGGCCTAGACTGCCTATTCCAATTGTGGGTGTCTCTGTAGCAGTCACGTGATACAGCTGAAAGATTTTTTTTTTTTTTTTTCGCCACACTGAGCGGAGCTAATATCGCGCAAGTCAGAAAACTCTCCCAAAAAACACTCAGAGAAAGAGACAGATTGTTTTTCGGACAGGTTTAACATGATAACGTATCCTATGAAGTGACTAAACTTCTCAAGGATGGCGAAGAAAGCTCTAATTCCCGCCATTTTTTGTTAATTCACCATGAATTAAAAGAATAGACATGTACAGGCCTATTTAAGACACTGAATTCAACTGGCCAGCAGAGGTTGCTGTGTGGATTAGACTGCCTATTCCAATTGTGGGTGCCTCTATAGCTGTCACGTGGTACAGCTGACAGGATTTTTTTTTTTTTTTTTTTTTTTTTTTTTGCCACACTGGGCGAAGCTTAGATCGCGCAAGTCAGAAAACTCTCCCAAAAAACACTCAGAGAAAGAGACAGATTGTTTTTCGGACAGGTTTAACACGATTACGTATCCTATGAAGTGACTAAACTTCTCAAGGATGGCGAAGAAAGCTCTAATTCCCGCCATTTTTTGTTAATTCACCATGAATTAAAAGAATAGACATGTACAGGCCTATTTAAAACACTGAATTCAACTGGCCAGCAGAGGTCGCTGTGTGGATTAGACTGCCTATTCCAATTGTGGGTGTCTCTATAGCTGTCACGTGATACAGCTGAAAGATTTTTTTTTTTTTTGCCACACTGAGCGGAGCTTAGATCGCGCAAGTCAGAAAACTCTCCCAAAAAACACTCAGAGAAAGAGACAGATTGTTTTTCGGACAGGTTTAACACGATTACGTATCCTATGAAGTGACTAAACTTCTCAAGGATGGCGAAGAAAGCTCTAATTCCCGCCATTTTTTGTTAATTCACCATGAATTAAAAGAATAGACATGTACAGGCCTATTTAAAGCACTGAATTCAACTGGCCAGCAGAGGTCGCTGTGTAGCTTTAACTGCCTATTCCAATTGTGGGTGTCTCTATAGCTGTCACGTGATACAACTGAAAAGTTTAATTTTTTCTTAATTGATTTATTTATTTATATGATATTGTATTTCACAGGGTCAGGGGGCCCTAGGATCCCGCTCCAAGCCCGCCTGAGCCCGGCATCGCTCCGCTCGCCTTCGGCTCGCTCAGGGTGTTCTTGGCTTCAGAGATCCAACTATGTTTCTCAAACATGGTGGCTAAAATTTTCAGTCTGAGGGCCTATTTAAAACACTGAATTCAAATGGCCAACAGAGGTCGCTCTATGGCCTAGACTGCCTATTCCAATTGTGGGTGTCTCTGTAGCAGTCACGTGATACAGCTGAAAGATTTTTTTTTTTTTTTTTCGCCACACTGAGCGGAGCTAATATCGCGCAAGTCAGAAAACTCTCCCAAAAAACACTCAGAGAAAGAGACAGATTGTTTTTCGGACAGGTTTAACATGATAACGTATCCTATGAAGTGACTAAACTTCTCAAGGATGGCGAAGAAAGCTCTAATTCCCGCCATTTTTTGTTAATTCACCATGAATTAAAAGAATAGACATGTACAGGCCTATTTAAGACACTGAATTCAACTGGCCAGCAGAGGTTGCTGTGTGGATTAGACTGCCTATTCCAATTGTGGGTGCCTCTATAGCTGTCACGTGGTACAGCTGACAGGATTTTTTTTTTTTTTTTTTTTTTTTTTTTTTGCCACACTGGGCGAAGCTTAGATCGCGCAAGTCAGAAAACTCTCCCAAAAAACACTCAGAGAAAGAGACAGATTGTTTTTCGGACAGGTTTAACACGATTACGTATCCTATGAAGTGACTAAACTTCTCAAGGATGGCGAAGAAAGCTCTAATTCCCGCCATTTTTTGTTAATTCACCATGAATTAAAAGAATAGACATGTACAGGCCTATTTAAAACACTGAATTCAACTGGCCAGCAGAGGTCGCTGTGTGGATTAGACTGCCTATTCCAATTGTGGGTGTCTCTATAGCTGTCACGTGATACAGCTGAAAGATTTTTTTTTTTTTTGCCACACTGAGCGGAGCTTAGATCGCGCAAGTCAGAAAACTCTCCCAAAAAACACTCAGAGAAAGAGACAGATTGTTTTTCGGACAGGTTTAACACGATTACGTATCCTATGAAGTGACTAAACTTCTCAAGGATGGCGAAGAAAGCTCTAATTCCCGCCATTTTTTGTTAATTCACCATGAATTAAAAGAATAGACATGTACAGGCCTATTTAAATCACTGAATTCAACTGGCCAGCAGAGGTCGCTGTGTAGCTTTAACTGCCTATTCCAATTGTGGGTGTCTCTATAGCTGTCACGTGATACAACTGAAAAGTTTAATTTTTTTTTAATTGATTTATTTATTTATATGATATTGTATTTCACAGGGCCTGAGGGGGCCCTAGGGTCCCGCTCCAAGCCCGCCTGAGCCCGGCATCGCTCCGCTCGCCTTCGGCTCGCTCAGGGTGTTCTTGGCTTCAGAGATCCAACTATGTTTCTCAAACATGGTGGCTAAAATTTTCAGTCTGAGGGCCTATTTAAAACACTGAATTCAAATGGCCAACAGAGGTCGCTCTATGGCCTAGACTGCCTATTCCAATTGTGGGTGTCTCTGTAGCAGTCACGTGATACAGCTGAAAGATTTTTTTTTTTTTTTTTTTTTTTTTTTTGCCACACTGAGCGGAGCTAATATCGCGCAAGTCAGAAAACTCTCCCAAAAAACACTCAGAGAAAGAGACAGATTGTTTTTCGGACAGGTTTAACATGATAACATATCCTATGAAGTTACTAAACTTCTCAAGGATGGCGAAGAAAGCTCTAATTCCCGCCATTTTTTGTTAATTCACCATGAATTAAAAGAATAGACATGTACAGGCCTATTTAAGACACTGAATTCAACTGGCCAGCAGAGGTCGCTGTGTGGATTAGACTGCCTATTCCAATTGTGGGTGCCTCTATAGCTGTCACGTGGTACAGCTGACAGGATTTTTTTTTTTTTTTTTGCCACACTGGGCGAAGCTTAGATCGCGCAAGTCAGAAAACTCTCCCAAAAAACACTCAGAGAAAGAGACAGATTGTTTTTCGGACAGGTTTAACATGATAACGTATCCTATGAAGTGACTAAACTTCTCAAGGATAACGAAGAAAGCTCTAATTCCCGCCATTTTTTGTTAATTCACCATGAATTAAAAGAATAGACATGTACAGGCCTATTTAAGACACTGAATTCAACTGGCCAGCAGAGGTCGCTGTGTGGACTAGACTGCCTATTCCAATTGTGGGTGTCTCTATAGCTGTCACGTGATACAGCTGAAAGATTTTTTTTTTTTTTGCCACACTGAGCGGAGCTTAGATCGCGCAAGTCAGAAAACTCTCCCAAAAAACACTCAGAGAAAGAGACAGATTGTTTTTCGGACAGGTTTAACACGATTACGTATCCTATGAAGTGACTAAACTTCTCAAGGATGGCGAAGAAAGCTCTAATTCCCGCCATTTTTTGTTAATTCACCATGAATTAAAAGAATAGACATGTACAGGCCTATTTAAAGCACTGAATTCAACTGGCCAGCAGAGGTCGCTGTGTAGCTTTAACTGCCTATTCCAATTGTGGGTGTCTCTATAGCTGTCACGTGATACAACTGAAAAGTTTAATTTTTTCTTAATTGATTTATTTATTTATATGATATTGTATTTCACAGGGTCAGGGGGCCCTAGGATCCCGCTCCAAGCCCGCCTGAGCCCGGCATCGCTCCGCTCGCCTTCGGCTCGCTCAGGGTGTTCTTGGCTTCAGAGATCCAACTATGTTTCTCAAACATGGTGGCTAAAATTTTCAGTCTGAGGGCCTATTTAAAACACTGAATTCAAATGGCCAACAGAGGTCGCTCTATGGCCTAGACTGCCTATTCCAATTGTGGGTGTCTCTGTAGCAGTCACGTGATACAGCTGAAAGATTTTTTTTTTTTTTTTTCGCCACACTGAGCGGAGCTAATATCGCGCAAGTCAGAAAACTCTCCCAAAAAACACTCAGAGAAAGAGACAGATTGTTTTTCGGACAGGTTTAACATGATAACGTATCCTATGAAGTGACTAAACTTCTCAAGGATGGCGAAGAAAGCTCTAATTCCCGCCATTTTTTGTTAATTCACCATGAATTAAAAGAATAGACATGTACAGGCCTATTTAAGACACTGAATTCAACTGGCCAGCAGAGGTTGCTGTGTGGATTAGACTGCCTATTCCAATTGTGGGTGCCTCTATAGCTGTCACGTGGTACAGCTGACAGGATTTTTTTTTTTTTTTTTTTTTTTTTTTTTTTTTTTTTTGCCACACTGGGCGAAGCTTAGATCGCGCAAGTCAGAAAACTCTCCCAAAAAACACTCAGAGAAAGAGACAGATTGTTTTTCGGACAGGTTTAACACGATTACGTATCCTATGAAGTGACTAAACTTCTCAAGGATGGCGAAGAAAGCTCTAATTCCCGCCATTTTTTGTTAATTCACCATGAATTAAAAGAATAGACATGTACAGGCCTATTTAAAACACTGAATTCAACTGGCCAGCAGAGGTCGCTGTGTGGATTAGACTGCCTATTCCAATTGTGGGTGTCTCTATAGCTGTCACGTGATACAGCTGAAAGATTTTTTTTTTTTTTGCCACACTGAGCGGAGCTTAGATCGCGCAAGTCAGAAAACTCTCCCAAAAAACACTCAGAGAAAGAGACAGATTGTTTTTCGGACAGGTTTAACACGATTACGTATCCTATGAAGTGACTAAACTTCTCAAGGATGGCGAAGAAAGCTCTAATTCCCGCCATTTTTTGTTAATTCACCATGAATTAAAAGAATAGACATGTACAGGCCTATTTAAATCACTGAATTCAACTGGCCAGCAGAGGTCGCTGTGTAGCTTTAACTGCCTATTCCAATTGTGGGTGTCTCTATAGCTGTCACGTGATACAACTGAAAAGTTTAATTTTTTTTTAATTGATTTATTTATTTATATGATATTGTATTTCACAGGGCCTGAGGGGGCCCTAGGGTCCCGCTCCAAGCCCGCCTGAGCCCGGCATCGCTCCGCTCGCCTTCGGCTCGCTCAGGGTGTTCTTGGCTTCAGAGATCCAACTATGTTTCTCAAACATGGTGGCTAAAATTTTCAGTCTGAGGGCCTATTTAAAACACTGAATTCAAATGGCCAACAGAGGTCGCTCTATGGCCTAGACTGCCTATTCCAATTGTGGGTGTCTCTGTAGCAGTCACGTGATACAGCTGAAAGATTTTTTTTTTTTTTTTTTTTTTTTTTTGCCACACTGAGCGGAGCTAATATCGCGCAAGTCAGAAAACTCTCCCAAAAAACACTCAGAGAAAGAGACAGATTGTTTTTCGGACAGGTTTAACATGATAACATATCCTATGAAGTTACTAAACTTCTCAAGGATGGCGAAGAAAGCTCTAATTCCCGCCATTTTTTGTTAATTCACCATGAATTAAAAGAATAGACATGTACAGGCCTATTTAAGACACTGAATTCAACTGGCCAGCAGAGGTCGCTGTGTGGATTAGACTGCCTATTCCAATTGTGGGTGCCTCTATAGCTGTCACGTGGTACAGCTGACAGGATTTTTTTTTTTTTTTTGCCACACTGGGCGAAGCTTAGATCGCGCAAGTCAGAAAACTCTCCCAAAAAACACTCAGAGAAAGAGACAGATTGTTTTTCGGACAGGTTTAACATGATAACGTATCCTATGAAGTGACTAAACTTCTCAAGGATGGCGAAGAAAGCTCTAATTCCCGCCATTTTTTGTTAATTCACCATGAATTAAAAGAATAGACATGTACAGGCCTATTTAAGACACTGAATTCAACTGGCCAGCAGAGGTCGCTGTGTGGACTAGACTGCCTATTCCAATTGTGGGTGCCTCTATAGCTGTCACGTGGTACAGCTGACAGGATTTTTTTTTTTTTTTTGCCACACTGGGCGAAGCTTAGATCGCGCAAGTCAGAAAACTCTCCCAAAAAACACTCAGAGAAAGAGACAGATTGTTTTTCGGACAGGTTTAACATGATAACGTATCCTATGAAGTGACTAAACTTCTCAAGGATGGCGAAGAAAGCTCTAATTCCCGCCATTTTTTGTTAATTCACCATGAATTAAAAGAATAGACATGTACAGGCCTATTTAAGACACTGAATTCAACTGGCCAGCAGAGGTCGCTGTGTGGACTAGACTGCCTATTCCAATTGTGGGTGTCTCTATAGCTGTCACGTGATACAGCTGAAAGATTTTTTTTTTTTTTGCCACACTGAGCGGAGCTTAGATCGCGCAAGTCAGAAAACTCTCCCAAAAAACACTCAGAGAAAGAGACAGATTGTTTTTCGGACAGGTTTAACACGATTACGTATCCTATGAAGTGACTAAACTTCTCAAGGATGGAGAAGAAAGCTCTAATTCCCGCCATTTTTTGTTAATTCACCATGAATTAAAAGAATAGACATGTACAGGCCTATTTAAAGCACTGAATTCAACTGGCCAGCAGAGGTCGCTGTGTAGCTTTAACTGCCTATTCCAATTGTGGGTGTCTCTATAGCTGTCACGTGATACAACTGAAAAGTTTAATTTTTTCTTAATTGATTTATTTATTTATATGATATTGTATTTCACAGGGTCAGGGGGCCCTAGGGTCCCGCTCCAAGCCCGCCTGAGCCCGGCATCGCTCCGCTCGCCTTCGGCTCGCTCAGGGTGTTCTTGGCTTCAGAGATCCAACTATGTTTCTCAAACATGGTGGCTAAAATTTTCAGTCTGAGGGCCTATTTAAAACACTGAATTCAAATGGCCAACAGAGGTCGCTCTATGGCCTAGACTGCCTATTCCAATTGTGGGTGTCTCTGTAGCAGTCACGTGATACAGCTGAAAGATTTTTTTTTTTTTTTTTCGCCACACTGAGCGGAGCTAATATCGCGCAAGTCAGAAAACTCTCCCAAAAAACACTCAGAGAAAGAGACAGATTGTTTTTCGGACAGGTTTAACATGATAACGTATCCTATGAAGTGACTAAACTTCTCAAGGATGGCGAAGAAAGCTCTAATTCCCGCCATTTTTTGTTAATTCACCATGAATTAAAAGAATAGACATGTACAGGCCTATTTAAGACACTGAATTCAACTGGCCAGCAGAGGTTGCTGTGTGGATTAGACTGCCTATTCCAATTGTGGGTGCCTCTATAGCTGTCACGTGGTACAGCTGACAGGATTTTTTTTTTTTTTTTTTTTTTTTTTTTTTTTTGCCACACTGGGCGAAGCTTAGATCGCGCAAGTCAGAAAACTCTCCCAAAAAACACTCAGAGAAAGAGACAGATTGTTTTTCGGACAGGTTTAACACGATTACGTATCCTATGAAGTGACTAAACTTCTCAAGGATGGCGAAGAAAGCTCTAATTCCCGCCATTTTTTGTTAATTCACCATGAATTAAAAGAATAGACATGTACAGGCCTATTTAAAACACTGAATTCAACTGGCCAGCAGAGGTCGCTGTGTGGATTAGACTGCCTATTCCAATTGTGGGTGTCTCTATAGCTGTCACGTGATACAGCTGAAAGATTTTTTTTTTTTTTGCCACACTGAGCGGAGCTTAGATCGCGCAAGTCAGAAAACTCTCCCAAAAAACACTCAGAGAAAGAGACAGATTGTTTTTCGGACAGGTTTAACACGATTACGTATCCTATGAAGTGACTAAACTTCTCAAGGATGGCGAAGAAAGCTCTAATTCCCGCCATTTTTTGTTAATTCACCATGAATTAAAAGAATAGACATGTACAGGCCTATTTAAATCACTGAATTCAACTGGCCAGCAGAGGTCGCTGTGTAGCTTTAACTGCCTATTCCAATTGTGGGTGTCTCTATAGCTGTCACGTGATACAACTGAAAAGTTTAATTTTTTTTTAATTGATTTATTTATTTATATGATATTGTATTTCACAGGGCCTGAGGGGGCCCTAGGGTCCCGCTCCAAGCCCGCCTGAGCCCGGCATCGCTCCGCTCGCCTTCGGCTCGCTCAGGGTGTTCTTGGCTTCAGAGATCCAACTATGTTTCTCAAACATGGTGGCTAAAATTTTCAGTCTGAGGGCCTATTTAAAACACTGAATTCAAATGGCCAACAGAGGTCGCTCTATGGCCTAGACTGCCTATTCCAATTGTGGGTGTCTCTGTAGCAGTCACGTGATACAGCTGAAAGATTTTTTTTTTTTTTTTTTTTTTTTTTTGCCACACTGAGCGGAGCTAATATCGCGCAAGTCAGAAAACTCTCCCAAAAAACACTCAGAGAAAGAGACAGATTGTTTTTCGGACAGGTTTAACATGATAACATATCCTATGAAGTTACTAAACTTCTCAAGGATGGCGAAGAAAGCTCTAATTCCCGCCATTTTTTGTTAATTCACCATGAATTAAAAGAATAGACATGTACAGGCCTATTTAAGACACTGAATTCAACTGGCCAGCAGAGGTCGCTGTGTGGATTAGACTGCCTATTCCAATTGTGGGTGCCTCTATAGCTGTCACGTGGTACAGCTGACAGGATTTTTTTTTTTTTTTTGCCACACTGGGCGAAGCTTAGATCGCGCAAGTCAGAAAACTCTCCCAAAAAACACTCAGAGAAAGAGACAGATTGTTTTTCGGACAGGTTTAACATGATAACGTATCCTATGAAGTGACTAAACTTCTCAAGGATGGCGAAGAAAGCTCTAATTCCCGCCATTTTTTGTTAATTCACCATGAATTAAAAGAATAGACATGTACAGGCCTATTTAAGACACTGAATTCAACTGGCCAGCAGAGGTCGCTGTGTGGACTAGACTGCCTATTCCAATTGTGGGTGCCTCTATAGCTGTCACGTGGTACAGCTGACAGGATTTTTTTTTTTTTTTTGCCACACTGGGCGAAGCTTAGATCGCGCAAGTCAGAAAACTCTCCCAAAAAACACTCAGAGAAAGAGACAGATTGTTTTTCGGACAGGTTTAACATGATAACGTATCCTATGAAGTGACTAAACTTCTCAAGGATGGCGAAGAAAGCTCTAATTCCCGCCATTTTTTGTTAATTCACCATGAATTAAAAGAATAGACATGTACAGGCCTATTTAAGACACTGAATTCAACTGGCCAGCAGAGGTCGCTGTGTGGACTAGACTGCCTATTCCAATTGTGGGTGTCTCTATAGCTGTCACGTGATACAGCTGAAAGATTTTTTTTTTTTTTGCCACACTGAGCGGAGCTTAGATCGCGCAAGTCAGAAAACTCTCCCAAAAAACACTCAGAGAAAGAGACAGATTGTTTTTCGGACAGGTTTAACACGATTACGTATCCTATGAAGTGACTAAACTTCTCAAGGATGGAGAAGAAAGCTCTAATTCCCGCCATTTTTTGTTAATTCACCATGAATTAAAAGAATAGACATGTACAGGCCTATTTAAAGCACTGAATTCAACTGGCCAGCAGAGGTCGCTGTGTAGCTTTAACTGCCTATTCCAATTGTGGGTGTCTCTATAGCTGTCACGTGATACAACTGAAAAGTTTAATTTTTTCTTAATTGATTTATTTATTTATATGATATTGTATTTCACAGGGTCAGGGGGCCCTAGGGTCCCGCTCCAAGCCCGCCTGAGCCCGGCATCGCTCCGCTCGCCTTCGGCTCGCTCAGGGTGTTCTTGGCTTCAGAGATCCAACTATGTTTCTCAAACATGGTGGCTAAAATTTTTAGTCTGAGGGCCTATTTAAAACACTGAATTCAAATGGCCAACAGAGGTCGCTCTATGGCCTAGACTGCCTATTCCAATTGTGGGTGTCTCTGTAGCAGTCACGTGATACAGCTGAAAGATTTTTTTTTTTTTTTTTCGCCACACTGAGCGGAGCTAATATCGCGCAAGTCAGAAAACTCTCCCAAAAAACACTCAGAGAAAGAGACAGATTGTTTTTCGGACAGGTTTAACATGATAACATATCCTATGAAGTGACTAAACTTCTCAAGGATGGCGAAGAAAGCTCTAATTCCCGCCATTTTTTGTTAATTCACCATGAATTAAAAGAATAGACATGTACAGGCCTATTTAAGACACTGAATTCAACTGGCCAGCAGAGGTCGCTGTGTGGATTAGACTGCCTATTCCAATTGTGGGTGCCTCTATAGCTGTCACGTGGTACAGCTGACAGGATTTTTTTTTTTTTTTTGCCACACTGGGCGAAGCTTAGATCGCGCAAGTCAGAAAACTCTCCCAAAAAACACTCAGAGAAAGAGACAGATTGTTTTTCGGACAGGTTTAACATGATAATGTATCCTATGAAGTGACTAAACCTCTCAAGGATGGCGAAGAAAGCTCTAATTCCCGCCATTTTTTGTTAATTCACCATGAATTAAAAGAATAGACATGTACAGGCCTATTTAAAACACTGAATTCAACTGGCCAGCAGAGGTCGCTGTGTGGATTAGACTGCCTATTCCAATTGTGGGTGTCTCTATAGCTGTCACGTGATACAGCTGAAAGATTTTTTTTTTTTTTGCCACACTGAGCGGAGCTTAGATCGCGCAAGTCAGAAAACTCTCCCAAAAAACACTCAGAGAAAGAGACAGATTGTTTTTCGGACAGGTTTAACACGATTACGTATCCTATGAAGTGACTAAACCTCTCAAGGATGGCGAAGAAAGCTCTAATTCCCGCCATTTTTTGTTAATTCACCATGAATTAAAAGAATAGACATGTACAGGCCTATTTAAAACACTGAATTCAACTGGCCAGCAGAGGTCGCTGTGTGGATTAGACTGCCTATTCCAATTATGGGTGCCTCTATAGCTGTCACGTGGTACAGCTGACAGGATTTTTTTTTTTTTTTTTTTTTTTTGCCACACTGGGCGAAGCTTAGATCGCGCAAGTCAGAAAACTCTCCCAAAAAACACTCAGAGAAAGAGACAGATTGTTTTTCGGACAGGTTTAACATGATAATGTATCCTATGAAGTGACTAAACCTCTCAAGGATGGCGAAGAAAGCTCTAATTCCCGCCATTTTTTGTTAATTCACCATGAATTAAAAGAATAGACATGTACAGGCCTATTTAAAACACTGAATTCAACTGGCCAGCAGAGGTCGCTGTGTGGATTAGACTGCCTATTCCAATTGTGGGTGTCTCTATAGCTGTCACGTGATACAGCTGAAAGATTTTTTTTTTTTTTGCCACACTGAGCGGAGCTTAGATCGCGCAAGTCAGAAAACTCTCCCAAAAAACACTCAGAGAAAGAGACAGATTGTTTTTCGGACAGGTTTAACACGATTACGTATCCTATGAAGTGACTAAACCTCTCAAGGATGGCGAAGAAAGCTCTAATTCCCGCCATTTTTTGTTAATTCACCATGAATTAAAAGAATAGACATGTACAGGCCTATTTAAAACACTGAATTCAACTGGCCAGCAGAGGTCGCTGTGTGGATTAGACTGCCTATTCCAATTATGGGTGCCTCTATAGCTGTCACGTGGTACAGCTGACAGGATTTTTTTTTTTTTTTTTTTTTTTGCCACACTGGGCGAAGCTTAGATCGCGCAAGTCAGAAAACTCTCCCAAAAAACACTCAGAGAAAGAGACAGATTGTTTTTCGGACAGGTTTAACATGATAACGTATCCTATGAAGTGACTAAACTTCTCAAGGATGGCGAAGAAAGCTCTAATTCCCGCCATTTTTTGTTAATTCACCATGAATTAAAAGAATAGACATGTACAGGCCTATTTAAGACACTGAATTCAACTGGCCAGCAGAGGTCGCTGTGTGGATTAGACTGCCTATTCCAATAGTGGGTGCCTCTATAGCTGTCACGTGGTACAGCTGACAGGATTTTTTTTTTTTTTTTGCCACACTGGGCGAAGCTTAGATCGCGCAAGTCAGAATACTCTCCCAAAAAACACTCAGAGAAAGAGACAGATTGTTTTTCGGACAGGTTTAACATGATAACGTATCCTATGAAGTGACTAAACTTCTCAAGGATGGCGAAGAAAGCTCTAATTCCCGCCATTTTTTGTTAATTCACCATGAATTAAAAGAATAGACATGTACAGGCCTATTTAAATCACTGAATTCAACTGGCCAGCAGAGGTCGCTGTGTAGCTTTAACTGCCTATTCCAATTGTGGGTGTCTCTATAGCTGTCACGTGATACAACTGAAAAGTTTAATTTTTTTTTAATTGATTTATTTATTTATATGATATTGTATTTCACAGGGCCTGAGGGGGCCCTAGGGTCCCGCTCCAAGCCCGCCTGAGCCCGGCATCGCTCCGCTCGCCTTCGGCTCGCTCAGGGTGTTCTTGGCTTCAGAGATCCAACTATGTTTCTCAAACATGGTGGCTAAAATTTTCAGTCTGAGGGCCTATTTAAAACACTGAATTCAAATGGCCAACAGAGGTCGCTCTATGGCCTAGACAGCCTATTCCAATTGTGGGTGTCTCTGTAGCAGTCACGTGATACAGCTGAAAGATTTTTTTTTTTTTTTTTTGCCACACTGAGCGGAGCTTATATCGCGCAAGTCAGAAAACTCTCCCAAAAAACACTCAGAGAAAGAGACAGATTGTTTTTCGGACAGGTTTAACATGATAACATATCCTATGAAGTTACTAAACTTCTCAAGGATGGCGAAGAAAGCTCTAATTCCCGCCATTTTTTGTTAATTCACCATGAATTAAAAGAATAGACATGTACAGGCCTATTTAAAACACTGAATTCAACTGGCCAGCAGAGGTCGCTGTGTGGATTAGACTGCCTATTCCAATTGTGGGTGTCTCTATAGCTGTCACGTGATACAGCTGAAAGATTTTTTTTTTTTTTGCCACACTGAGCGGAGCTTAGATCGCGCAAGTCAGAAAACTCTCCCAAAAAACACTCAGAGAAAGAGACAGATTGTTTTTCGGACAGGTTTAACACGATTACGTATCCTATGAAGTGACTAAACCTCTCAAGGATGGCGAAGAAAGCTCTAATTCCCGCCATTTTTTGTTAATTCACCATGAATTAAAAGAATAGACATGTACAGGCCTATTTAAAACACTGAATTCAACTGGCCAGCAGAGGTCGCTGTGTGGATTAGACTGCCTATTCCAATTGTGGGTGCCTCTATAGCTGTCACGTGGTACAGCTGACAGGATTTTTTTTTTTTTTTTTTTTTTTTGCCACACTGGGCGAAGCTTAGATCGCGCAAGTCAGAAAACTCTCCCAAAAAACACTCAGAGAAAGAGACAGATTGTTTTTCGGACAGGTTTAACATGATAACGTATCCTATGAAGTGACTAAACTTCTCAAGGATGGCGAAGAAAGCTCTAATTCCCGCCATTTTTTGTTAATTCACCATGAATTAAAAGAATAGACATGTACAGGCCTATTTAAGACACTGAATTCAACTGGCCAGCAGAGGTCGCTGTGTGGATTAGACTGCCTATTCCAATAGTGGGTGCCTCTATAGCTGTCACGTGGTACAGCTGACAGGATTTTTTTTTTTTTTTTGCCACACTGGGCGAAGCTTAGATCGCGCAAGTCAGAAAACTCTCCCAAAAAACACTCAGAGAAAGAGACAGATTGTTTTTCGGACAGGTTTAACATGATAACGTATCCTATGAAGTGACTAAACTTCTCAAGGATGGCGAAGAAAGCTCTAATTCCCGCCATTTTTTGTTAATTCACCATGAATTAAAAGAATAGACATGTACAGGCCTATTTAAATCACTGAATTCAACTGGCCAGCAGAGGTCGCTGTGTAGCTTTAACTGCCTATTCCAATTGTGGGTGTCTCTATAGCTGTCACGTGATACAACTGAAAAGTTTAATTTTTTTTTAATTGATTTATTTATTTATATGATATTGTATTTCACAGGGCCTGAGGGGGCCCTAGGGTCCCGCTCCAAGCCCGCCTGAGCCCGGCATCGCTCCGCTCGCCTTCGGCTCGCTCAGGGTGTTCTTGGCTTCAGAGATCCAACTATGTTTCTCAAACATGGTGGCTAAAATTTTCAGTCTGAGGGCCTATTTAAAACACTGAATTCAAATGGCCAACAGAGGTCGCTCTATGGCCTAGACAGCCTATTCCAATTGTGGGTGTCTCTGTAGCAGTCACGTGATACAGCTGAAAGATTTTTTTTTTTTTTTTTGCCACACTGAGCGGAGCTTATATCGCGCAAGTCAGAAAACTCTCCCAAAAAACACTCAGAGAAAGAGACAGATTGTTTTTCGGACAGGTTTAACATGATAACATATCCTATGAAGTTACTAAACTTCTCAAGGATGGCGAAGAAAGCTCTAATTCCCGCCATTTTTTGTTAATTCACCATGAATTAAAAGAATAGACATGTACAGGCCTATTTAAGACACTGAATTCAACTGGCCAGCAGAGGTTGCTGTGTGGATTAGACTGCCTATTCCAATTGTGGGTGCCTCTATAGCTGTCACGTGGTACAGCTGACAGGATTTTTTTTTTTTTTTTTTTTTTTTTTTTTTTTTTTTTTTTTTTTTTTGCCACACTGGGCGAAGCTTAGATCGCGCAAGTCAGAAAACTCTCCCAAAAAACACTCAGAGAAAGAGACAGATTGTTTTTCGGACAGGTTTAACACGATTACGTATCCTATGAAGTGACTAAACTTCTCAAGGATGGCGAAGAAAGCTCTAATTCCCGCCATTTTTTGTTAATTCACCATGAATTAAAAGAATAGACATGTACAGGCCTATTTAAAACACTGAATTCAACTGGCCAGCAGAGGTCGCTGTGTGGATTAGACTGCCTATTCCAATTGTGGGTGTCTCTATAGCTGTCACGTGATACAGCTGAAAGATTTTTTTTTTTTTTGCCACACTGAGCGGAGCTTAGATCGCGCAAGTCAGAAAACTCTCCCAAAAAACACTCAGAGAAAGAGACAGATTGTTTTTCGGACAGGTTTAACACGATTACGTATCCTATGAAGTGACTAAACTTCTCAAGGATGGCGAAGAAAGCTCTAATTCCCGCCATTTTTTGTTAATTCACCATGAATTAAAAGAATAGACATGTACAGGCCTATTTAAATCACTGAATTCAACTGGCCAGCAGAGGTCGCTGTGTAGCTTTAACTGCCTATTCCAATTGTGGGTGTCTCTATATCTGTCACGTGATACAACTGAAAAGTTTAATTTTTTTTTAATTGATTTATTTATTTATATGATATTGTATTTCACAGGGCCTGAGGGGGCCCTAGGGTCCCGCTCCAAGCCCGCCTGAGCCCGGCATCGCTCCGCTCGCCTTCGGCTCGCTCAGGGTGTTCTTGGCTTCAGAGATCCAACTATGTTTCTCAAACATGGTGGCTAAAATTTTCAGTCTGAGGGCCTATTTAAAACACTGAATTCAAATGGCCAACAGAGGTCGCTCTATGGCCTAGACTGCCTATTCCAATTGTGGGTGTCTCTGTAGCAGTCACGTGATACAGCTGAAAGATTTTTTTTTTTTTTTTTTTTTTTTTTTGCCACACTGAGCGGAGCTAATATCGCGCAAGTCAGAAAACTCTCCCAAAAAACACTCAGAGAAAGAGACAGATTGTTTTTCGGACAGGTTTAACATGATAACATATCCTATGAAGTTACTAAACTTCTCAAGGATGGCGAAGAAAGCTCTAATTCCCGCCATTTTTTGTTAATTCACCATGAATTAAAAGAATAGACATGTACAGGCCTATTTAAGACACTGAATTCAACTGGCCAGCAGAGGTCGCTGTGTGGATTAGACTGCCTATTCCAATTGTGGGTGCCTCTATAGCTGTCACGTGGTACAGCTGACAGGATTTTTTTTTTTTTTTTGCCACACTGGGCGAAGCTTAGATCGCGCAAGTCAGAAAACTCTCCCAAAAAACACTCAGAGAAAGAGACAGATTGTTTTTCGGACAGGTTTAACACGATTACGTATCCTATGAAGTGACTAAACTTCTCAAGGATAACGAAGAAAGCTCTAATTCCCGCCATTTTTTGTTAATTCACCATGAATTAAAAGAATAGACATGTACAGGCCTATTTAAGACACTGAATTCAACAGGCCAGCAGAGGTCGCTGTGTGGACTAGACTGCCTATTCCAATTGTGGGTGTCTCTATAGCTGTCACGTGATACAGCTGAAAGATTTTTTTTTTTTTTTGCCACACTGAGCGGAGCTTAGATCGCGCAAGTCAGAAAACTCTCCCAAAAAACACTCAGAGAAAGAGACAGATTGTTTTTCGGACAGGTTTAACACGATTACGTATCCTATGAAGTGACTAAACTTCTCAAGGATGGCGAAGAAAGCTCTAATTCCCGCCATTTTTTGTTAATTCACCATGAATTAAAAGAATAGACATGTACAGGCCTATTTAAAGCACTGAATTCAACTGGCCAGCAGAGGTCGCTGTGTAGCTTTAACTGCCTATTCCAATTGTGGGTGTCTCTATAGCTGTCACGTGATACAACTGAAAAGTTTAATTTTTTCTTAATTGATTTATTTATTTATATGATATTGTATTTCACAGGGTCAGGGGGCCCTAGGATCCCGCTCCAAGCCCGCCTGAGCCCGGCATCGCTCCGCTCGCCTTCGGCTCGCTCAGGGTGTTCTTGGCTTCAGAGATCCAACTATGTTTCTCAAACATGGTGGCTAAAATTTTCAGTCTGAGGGCCTATTTAAAACACTGAATTCAAATGGCCAACAGAGGTCGCTCTATGGCCTAGACTGCCTATTCCAATTGTGGGTGTCTCTGTAGCAGTCACGTGATACAGCTGAAAGATTTTTTTTTTTTTTTTTCGCCACACTGAGCGGAGCTAATATCGCGCAAGTCAGAAAACTCTCCCAAAAAACACTCAGAGAAAGAGACAGATTGTTTTTCGGACAGGTTTAACATGATAACGTATCCTATGAAGTGACTAAACTTCTCAAGGATGGCGAAGAAAGCTCTAATTCCCGCCATTTTTTGTTAATTCACCATGAATTAAAAGAATAGACATGTACAGGCCTATTTAAGACACTGAATTCAACTGGCCAGCAGAGGTTGCTGTGTGGATTAGACTGCCTATTCCAATTGTGGGTGCCTCTATAGCTGTCATGTGGTACAGCTGACAGGATTTTTTTTTTTTTTTTTTTTTTTTTTTTTTTTTGCCACACTGGGCGAAGCTTAGATCGCGCAAGTCAGAAAACTCTCCCAAAAAACACTCAGAGAAAGAGACAGATTGTTTTTCGGACAGGTTTAACACGATTACGTATCCTATGAAGTGACTAAACTTCTCAAGGATGGCGAAGAAAGCTCTAATTCCCGCCATTTTTTGTTAATTCACCATGAATTAAAAGAATAGACATGTACAGGCCTATTTAAAACACTGAATTCAACTGGCCAGCAGAGGTCGCTGTGTGGATTAGACTGCCTATTCCAATTGTGGGTGTCTCTATAGCTGTCACTTGATACAGCTGAAAGATTTTTTTTTTTTTTGCCACACTGAGCGGAGCTTAGATCGCGCAAGTCAGAAAACTCTCCCAAAAAACACTCAGAGAAAGAGACAGATTGTTTTTCGGACAGGTTTAACACGATTACGTATCCTATGAAGTGACTAAACTTCTCAAGGATGGCGAAGAAAGCTCTAATTCCCGCCATTTTTTGTTAATTCACCATGAATTAAAAGAATAGACATGTACAGGCCTATTTAAATCACTGAATTCAACTGGCCAGCAGAGGTCGCTGTGTAGCTTTAACTGCCTATTCCAATTGTGGGTGTCTCTATAGCTGTCACGTGATACAACTGAAAAGTTTAATTTTTTTTTAATTGATTTATTTATTTATATGATATTGTATTTCACAGGGCCTGAGGGGGCCCTAGGGTCCCGCTCCAAGCCCGCCTGAGCCCGGCATCGCTCCGCTCGCCTTCGGCTCGCTCAGGGTGTTCTTGGCTTCAGAGATCCAACTATGTTTCTCAAACATGGTGGCTAAAATTTTCAGTCTGAGGGCCTATTTAAAACACTGAATTCAAATGGCCAACAGAGGTCGCTCTATGGCCTAGACTGCCTATTCCAATTGTGGGTGTCTCTGTAGCAGTCACGTGATACAGCTGAAAGATTTTTTTTTTTTTTTTTTTTTTTTTTTTTGCCACACTGAGCGGAGCTAATATCGCGCAAGTCAGAAAACTCTCCCAAAAAACACTCAGAGAAAGAGACAGATTGTTTTTCGGACAGGTTTAACATGATAACATATCCTATGAAGTTACTAAACTTCTCAAGGATGGCGAAGAAAGCTCTAATTCCCGCCATTTTTTGTTAATTCACCATGAATTAAAAGAATAGACATGTACAGGCCTATTTAAGACACTGAATTCAACTGGCCAGCAGAGGTCGCTGTGTGGATTAGACTGCCTATTCCAATTGTGGGTGCCTCTATAGCTGTCACGTGGTACAGCTGACAGGATTTTTTTTTTTTTTTTGCCACACTGGGCGAAGCTTAGATCGCGCAAGTCAGAAAACTCTCCCAAAAAACACTCAGAGAAAGAGACAGATTGTTTTTCGGACAGGTTTAACATGATAACGTATCCTATGAAGTGACTAAACTTCTCAAGGATGGCGAAGAAAGCTCTAATTCCCGCCATTTTTTGTTAATTCACCATGAATTAAAAGAATAGACATGTACAGGCCTATTTAAGACACTGAATTCAACTGGCCAGCAGAGGTCGCTGTGTGGACTAGACTGCCTATTCCAATTGTGGGTGTCTCTATAGCTGTCACGTGATACAGCTGAAAGATTTTTTTTTTTTTTTGCCACACTGAGCGGAGCTTAGATCGCGCAAGTCAGAAAACTCTCCCAAAAAACACTCAGAGAAAGAGACAGATTGTTTTTCGGACAGGTTTAACACGATTACGTATCCTATGAAGTGACTAAACTTCTCAAGGATGGCGAAGAAAGCTCTAATTCCCGCCATTTTTTGTTAATTCACCATGAATTAAAAGAATAGACATGTACAGGCCTATTTAAAGCACTGAATTCAACTGGCCAGCAGAGGTCGCTGTGTAGCTTTAACTGCCTATTCCAATTGTGGGTGTCTCTATAGCTGTCACGTGATACAACTGAAAAGTTTAATTTTTTCTTAATTGATTTATTTATTTATATGATATTGTATTTCACAGGGTCAGGGGGCCCTAGGATCCCGCTCCAAGCCCGCCTGAGCCGGGCATCGCTCCGCTCGCCTTCGGCTCGCTCAGGGTGTTCTTGGCTTCAGAGATCCAACTATGTTTCTCAAACATGGTGGCTAAAATTTTCAGTCTGAGGGCCTATTTAAAACACTGAATTCAAATGGCCAACAGAGGTCGCTCTATGGCCTAGACTGCCTATTCCAATTGTGGGTGTCTCTGTAGCAGTCACGTGATACAGCTGAAAGATTTTTTTTTTTTTTTTTCGCCACACTGAGCGGAGCTAATATCGCGCAAGTCAGAAAACTCTCCCAAAAAACACTCAGAGAAAGAGACAGATTGTTTTTCGGACAGGTTTAACATGATAACGTATCCTATGAAGTGACTAAACTTCTCAAGGATGGCGAAGAAAGCTCTAATTCCCGCCATTTTTTGTTAATTCACCATGAATTAAAAGAATAGACATGTACAGGCCTATTTAAGACACTGAATTCAACTGGCCAGCAGAGGTCGCTGTGTGGATTAGACTGCCTATTCCAATTGTGGGTGCCTCTATAGCTGTCACGTGGTACAGCTGACAGGATTTTTTTTTTTTTTTTGCCACACTGGGCGAAGCTTAGATCGCGCAAGTCAGAAAACTCTCCCAAAAAACACTCAGAGAAAGAGACAGATTGTTTTTCGGACAGGTTTAACATGATAACGTATCCTATGAAGTGACTAAACTTCTCAAGGATGGCGAAGAAAGCTCTAATTCCCGCCATTTTTTGTTAATTCACCATGAATTAAAAGAATAGACATGTACAGGCCTATTTAAGACACTGAATTCAACTGGCCAGCAGAGGTCGCTGTGTGGACTAGACTGCCTATTCCAATTGTGGGTGTCTCTATAGCTGTCACGTGATACAGCTGAAAGATTTTTTTTTTTTTTGCCACACTGAGCGGAGCTTAGATCGCGCAAGTCAGAAAACTCTCCCAAAAAACACTCAGAGAAAGAGACAGATTGTTTTTCGGACAGGTTTAACACGATTACGTATCCTATGAAGTGACTAAACTTCTCAAGGATGGAGAAGAAAGCTCTAATTCCCGCCATTTTTTGTTAATTCACCATGAATTAAAAGAATAGACATGTACAGGCCTATTTAAAGCACTGAATTCAACTGGCCAGCAGAGGTCGCTGTGTAGCTTTAACTGCCTATTCCAATTGTGGGTGTCTCTATAGCTGTCACGTGATACAACTGAAAAGTTTAATTTTTTCTTAATTGATTTATTTATTTATATGATATTGTATTTCACAGGGTCAGGGGGCCCTAGGGTCCCGCTCCAAGCCCGCCTGAGCCCGGCATCGCTCCGCTCGCCTTCGGCTCGCTCAGGGTGTTCTTGGCTTCAGAGATCCAACTATGTTTCTCAAACATGGTGGCTAAAATTTTCAGTCTGAGGGCCTATTTAAAACACTGAATTCAAATGGCCAACAGAGGTCGCTCTATGGCCTAGACTGCCTATTCCAATTGTGGGTGTCTCTGTAGCAGTCACGTGATACAGCTGAAAGATTTTTTTTTTTTTTTTTTTTTTTTTTGCCACACTGAGCGGAGCTAATATCGCGCAAGTCAGAAAACTCTCCCAAAAAACACTCAGAGAAAGAGACAGATTGTTTTTCGGACAGGTTTAACATGATAACATATCCTATGAAGTTACTAAACTTCTCAAGGATGGCGAAGAAAGCTCTAATTCCCGCCATTTTTTGTTAATTCACCATGAATTAAAAGAATAGACATGTACAGGCCTATTTAAGACACTGAATTCAACTGGCCAGCAGAGGTCGCTGTGTGGATTAGACTGCCTATTCCAATTGTGGGTGCCTCTATAGCTGTCACGTGGTACAGCTGACAGGATTTTTTTTTTTTTTTTGCCACACTGGGCGAAGCTTAGATCGAGCAAGTCAGAAAACTCTCCCAAAAAACACTCAGAGAAAGAGACAGATTGTTTTTCGGACAGGTTTAACATGATAACGTATCCTATGAAGTGACTAAACTTCTCAAGGATAACGAAGAAAGCTCTAATTCCCGCCATTTTTTGTTAATTCACCATGAATTAAAAGAATAGACATGTACAGGCCTATTTAAGACACTGAATTCAACAGGCCAGCAGAGGTCGCTGTGTGGACTAGACTGCCTATTCCAATTGTGGGTGTCTCTATAGCTGTCACGTGATACAGCTGAAAGATTTTTTTTTTTTTTTGCCACACTGAGCGGAGCTTAGATCGCGCAAGTCAGAAAACTCTCCCAAAAAACACTCAGAGAAAGAGACAGATTGTTTTTCGGACAGGTTTAACACGATTACGTATCCTATGAAGTGACTAAACTTCTCAAGGATGGCGAAGAAAGCTCTAATTCCCGCCATTTTTTGTTAATTCACCATGAATTAAAAGAATAGACATGTACAGGCCTATTTAAAGCACTGAATTCAACTGGCCAGCAGAGGTCGCTGTGTAGCTTTAACTGCCTATTCCAATTGTGGGTGTCTCTATAGCTGTCACGTGATACAACTGAAAAGTTTAATTTTTTCTTAATTGATTTATTTATTTATATGATATTGTATTTCAGAGGGTCAGGGGGCCCTAGGATCCCGCTCCAAGCCCGCCTGAGCCCGGCATCGCTCCGCTCGCCTTCGGCTCGCTCAGGGTGTTCTTGGCTTCAGAGATCCAACTATGTTTCTCAAACATGGTGGCTAAAATTTTCAGTCTGAGGGCCTATTTAAAACACTGAATTCAAATGGCCAACAGAGGTCGCTCTATGGCCTAGACTGCCTATTCCAATTGTGGGTGTCTCTGTAGCAGTCACGTGATACAGCTGAAAGATTTTTTTTTTTTTTTTTCGCCACACTGAGCGGAGCTAATATCGCGCAAGTCAGAAAACTCTCCCAAAAAACACTCAGAGAAAGAGACAGATTGTTTTTCGGACAGGTTTAACATGATAACGTATCCTATGAAGTGACTAAACTTCTCAAGGATGGCGAAGAAAGCTCTAATTCCCGCCATTTTTTGTTAATTCACCATGAATTAAAAGAATAGACATGTACAGGCCTATTTAAGACACTGAATTCAACTGGCCAGCAGAGGTTGCTGTGTGGATTAGACTGCCTATTCCAATTGTGGGTGCCTCTATAGCTGTCATGTGGTACAGCTGACAGGATTTTTTTTTTTTTTTTTTTTTTTTTTTTTTTTTTTTTGCCACACTGGGCGAAGCTTAGATCGCGCAAGTCAGAAAACTCTCCCAAAAAACACTCAGAGAAAGAGACAGATTGTTTTTCGGACAGGTTTAACACGATTACGTATCCTATGAAGTGACTAAACTTCTCAAGGATGGCGAAGAAAGCTCTAATTCCCGCCATTTTTTGTTAATTCACCATGAATTAAAAGAATAGACATGTACAGGCCTATTTAAAACACTGAATTCAACTGGCCAGCAGAGGTCGCTGTGTGGATTAGACTGCCTATTCCAATTGTGGGTGTCTCTATAGCTGTCACTTGATACAGCTGAAAGATTTTTTTTTTTTTTGCCACACTGAGCGGAGCTTAGATCGCGCAAGTCAGAAAACTCTCCCAAAAAACACTCAGAGAAAGAGACAGATTGTTTTTCGGACAGGTTTAACACGATTACGTATCCTATGAAGTGACTAAACTTCTCAAGGATGGCGAAGAAAGCTCTAATTCCCGCCATTTTTTGTTAATTCACCATGAATTAAAAGAATAGACATGTACAGGCCTATTTAAATCACTGAATTCAACTGGCCAGCAGAGGTCGCTGTGTAGCTTTAACTGCCTATTCCAATTGTGGGTGTCTCTATAGCTGTCACGTGATACAACTGAAAAGTTTAATTTTTTTTTAATTGATTTATTTATTTATATGATATTGTATTTCACAGGGCCTGAGGGGGCCCTAGGGTCCCGCTCCAAGCCCGCCTGAGCCCGGCATCGCTCCGCTCGCCTTCGGCTCGCTCAGGGTGTTCTTGGCTTCAGAGATCCAACTATGTTTCTCAAACATGGTGGCTAAAATTTTCAGTCTGAGGGCCTATTTAAAACACTGAATTCAAATGGCCAACAGAGGTCGCTCTATGGCCTAGACTGCCTATTCCAATTGTGGGTGTCTCTGTAGCAGTCACGTGATACAGCTGAAAGATTTTTTTTTTTTTTTTTTTTTTTTTTGCCACACTGAGCGGAGCCAATATCGCGCAAGTCAGAAAACTCTCCCAAAAAACACTCAGAGAAAGAGACAGATTGTTTTTCGGACAGGTTTAACATGATAACATATCCTATGAAGTTACTAAACTTCTCAAGGATGGCGAAGAAAGCTCTAATTCCCGCCATTTTTTGTTAATTCACCATGAATTAAAAGAATAGACATGTACAGGCCTATTTAAGACACTGAATTCAACTGGCCAGCAGAGGTCGCTGTGTGGATTAGACTGCCTATTCCAATTGTGGGTGCCTCTATAGCTGTCACGTGGTACAGCTGACAGGATTTTTTTTTTTTTTTTGCCACACTGGGCGAAGCTTAGATCGCGCAAGTCAGAAAACTCTCCCAAAAAACACTCAGAGAAAGAGACAGATTGTTTTTCGGACAGGTTTAACATGATAACGTATCCTATGAAGTGACTAAACTTCTCAAGGATGGCGAAGAAAGCTCTAATTCCCGACATTTTTTGTTAATTCACCATGAATTAAAAGAATAGACATGTACAGGCCTATTTAAGACACTGAATTCAACTGGCCAGCAGAGGTCGCTGTGTGGACTAGACTGCCTATTCCAATTGTGGGTGTCTCTATAGCTGTCACGTGATACAGCTGAAAGATTTTTTTTTTTTTTTGCCACACTGAGCGGAGCTTAGATCGCGCAAGTCAGAAAACTCTCCCAAAAAACACTCAGAGAAAGAGACAGATTGTTTTTCGGACAGGTTTAACACGATTACGTATCCTATGAAGTGACTAAACTTCTCAAGGATGGCGAAGAAAGCTCTAATTCCCGCCATTTTTTGTTAATTCACCATGAATTAAAAGAATAGACATGTACAGGCCTATTTAAAGCACTGAATTCAACTGGCCAGCAGAGGTCGCTGTGTAGCTTTAACTGCCTATTCCAATTGTGGGTGTCTCTATAGCTGTCACGTGATACAACTGAAAAGTTTAATTTTTTCTTAATTGATTTATTTATTTATATGATATTGTATTTCACAGGGTCAGGGGGCCCTAGGATCCCGCTCCAAGCCCGCCTGAGCCGGGCATCGCTCCGCTCGCCTTCGGCTCGCTCAGGGTGTTCTTGGCTTCAGAGATCCAACTATGTTTCTCAAACATGGTGGCTAAAATTTTCAGTCTGAGGGCCTATTTAAAACACTGAATTCAAATGGCCAACAGAGGTCGCTCTATGGCCTAGACTGCCTATTCCAATTGTGGGTGTCTCTGTAGCAGTCACGTGATACAGCTGAAAGATTTTTTTTTTTTTTTTTCGCCACACTGAGCGGAGCTAATATCGCGCAAGTCAGAAAACTCTCCCAAAAAACACTCAGAGAAAGAGACAGATTGTTTTTCGGACAGGTTTAACATGATAACGTATCCTATGAAGTGACTAAACTTCTCAAGGATGGCGAAGAAAGCTCTAATTCCCGCCATTTTTTGTTAATTCACCATGAATTAAAAGAATAGACATGTACAGGCCTATTTAAGACACTGAATTCAACTGGCCAGCAGAGGTCGCTGTGTGGATTAGACTGCCTATTCCAATTGTGGGTGCCTCTATAGCTGTCACGTGGTACAGCTGACAGGATTTTTTTTTTTTTTTTGCCACACTGGGCGAAGCTTAGATCGCGCAAGTCAGAAAACTCTCCCAAAAAACACTCAGAGAAAGAGACAGATTGTTTTTCGGACAGGTTTAACATGATAACGTATCCTATGAAGTGACTAAACTTCTCAAGGATGGCGAAGAAAGCTCTAATTCCCGCCATTTTTTGTTAATTCACCATGAATTAAAAGAATAGACATGTACAGGCCTATTTAAGACACTGAATTCAACTGGCCAGCAGAGGTCGCTGTGTGGACTAGACTGCCTATTCCAATTGTGGGTGTCTCTATAGCTGTCACGTGATACAGCTGAAAGATTTTTTTTTTTTTTGCCACACTGAGCGGAGCTTAGATCGCGCAAGTCAGAAAACTCTCCCAAAAAACACTCAGAGAAAGAGACAGATTGTTTTTCGGACAGGTTTAACACGATTACGTATCCTATGAAGTGACTAAACTTCTCAAGGATGGAGAAGAAAGCTCTAATTCCCGCCATTTTTTGTTAATTCACCATGAATTAAAAGAATAGACATGTACAGGCCTATTTAAAGCACTGAATTCAACTGGCCAGCAGAGGTCGCTGTGTAGCTTTAACTGCCTATTCCAATTGTGGGTGTCTCTATAGCTGTCACGTGATACAACTGAAAAGTTTAATTTTTTCTTAATTGATTTATTTATTTATATGATATTGTATTTCACAGGGTCAGGGGGCCCTAGGGTCCCGCTCCAAGCCCGCCTGAGCCCGGCATCGCTCCGCTCGCCTTCGGCTCGCTCAGGGTGTTCTTGGCTTCAGAGATCCAACTATGTTTCTCAAACATGGTGGCTAAAATTTTCAGTCTGAGGGCCTATTTAAAACACTGAATTCAAATGGCCAACAGAGGTCGCTCTATGGCCTAGACTGCCTATTCCAATTGTGGGTGTCTCTGTAGCAGTCACGTGATACAGCTGAAAGATTTTTTTTTTTTTTTTTCGCCACACTGAGCGGAGCTAATATCGCGCAAGTCAGAAAACTCTCCCAAAAAACACTCAGAGAAAGAGACAGATTGTTTTTCGGACAGGTTTAACATGATAACATATCCTATGAAGTGACTAAACTTCTCAAGGATGGTGAAGAAAGCTCTAATTCCCGCCATTTTTTGTTAATTCACCATGAATTAAAAGAATAGACATGTACAGGCCTATTTAAGACACTGAATTCAACTGGCCAGCAGAGGTCGCTGTGTGGATTAGACTGCCTATTCCAATTGTGGGTGCCTCTATAGCTGTCACGTGGTACAGCTGACAGGATTTTTTTTTTTTTTTTTGCCACACTGGGCGAAGCTTAGATCGCGCAAGTCAGAAAACTCTCCCAGAAAACACTCAGAGAAAGAGACAGATTGTTTTTCGGACAGGTTTAACATGATAATGTATCCTATGAAGTGACTAAACCTCTCAAGGATGGCGAAGAAAGCTCTAATTCCCGCCATTTTTTGTTAATTCACCATGAATTAAAAGAATAGACATGTACAGGCCTATTTAAAACACTGAATTCAACTGGCCAGCAGAGGTCGCTGTGTGGATTAGACTGCCTATTCCAATTGTGGGTGTCTCTATAGCTGTCACGTGATACAGCTGAAAGATTTTTTTTTTTTTTGCCACACTGAGCGGAGCTTAGATCGCGCAAGTCAGAAAACTCTCCCAAAAAACACTCAGAGAAAGAGACAGATTGTTTTTCGGACAGGTTTAACACGATTACGTATCCTATGAAGTGACTAAACCTCTCAAGGATGGCGAAGAAAGCTCTAATTCCCGCCATTTTTTGTTAATTCACCATGAATTAAAAGAATAGACATGTACAGGCCTATTTAAAACACTGAATTCAACTGGCCAGCAGAGGTCGCTGTGTGGATTAGACTGCCTATTCCAATTGTGGGTGCCTCTATAGCTGTCACGTGGTACAGCTGACAGGATTTTTTTTTTTTTTTTTTTTTTTGCCACACTGGGCGAAGCTTAGATCGCGCAAGTCAGAAAACTCTCCCAAAAAACACTCAGAGAAAGAGACAGATTGTTTTTCGGACAGGTTTAACATGATAACGTATCCTATGAAGTGACTAAACTTCTCAAGGATGGCGAAGAAAGCTCTAATTCCCGCCATTTTTTGTTAATTCACCATGAATTAAAAGAATAGACATGTACAGGCCTATTTAAGACACTGAATTCAACTGGCCAGCAGAGGTCGCTGTGTGGATTAGACTGCCTATTCCAATAGTGGGTGCCTCTATAGCTGTCACGTGGTACAGCTGACAGGATTTTTTTTTTTTTTTTGCCACACTGGGCGAAGCTTAGATCGCGCAAGTCAGAAAACTCTCCCAAAAAACACTCAGAGAAAGAGACAGATTGTTTTTCGGACAGGTTTAACATGATAACGTATCCTATGAAGTGACTAAACTTCTCAAGGATGGCGAAGAAAGCTCTAATTCCCGCCATTTTTTGTTAATTCACCATGAATTAAAAGAATAGACATGTACAGGCCTATTTAAATCACTGAATTCAACTGGCCAGCAGAGGTCGCTGTGTAGCTTTAACTGCCTATTCCAATTGTGGGTGTCTCTATAGCTGTCACGTGATACAACTGAAAAGTTTAATTTTTTTTTAATTGATTTATTTATTTATATGATATTGTATTTCACAGGGCCTGAGGGGGCCCTAGGGTCCCGCTCCAAGCCCGCCTGAGCCCGGCATCGCTCCGCTCGCCTTCGGCTCGCTCAGGGTGTTCTTGGCTTCAGAGATCCAACTATGTTTCTCAAACATGGTGGCTAAAATTTTCAGTCTGAGGGCCTATTTAAAACACTGAATTCAAATGGCCAACAGAGGTCGCTCTATGGCCTAGACAGCCTATTCCAATTGTGGGTGTCTCTGTAGCAGTCACGTGATACAGCTGAAAGATTTTTTTTTTTTTTTTTTTGCCACACTGGGCGAAGCTTAGATCGCGCAAGTCAGAAAACTCTCCCAAAAAACACTCAGAGAAAGAGACAGATTGTTTTTCGGACAGGTTTAACACGATTACGTATCCTATGAAGTGACTAAACTTCTCAAGGATGGCGAAGAAAGCTCTAATTCCCGCCATTTTTTGTTAATTCACCATGAATTAAAAGAATAGACATGTACAGGCCTATTTAAAACACTGAATTCAACTGGCCAGCAGAGGTCGCTGTGTGGATTAGACTGCCTATTCCAATTGTGGGTGTCTCTATAGCTGTCACGTGATACAGCTGAAAGATTTTTTTTTTTTTTGCCACACTGAGCGGAGCTTAGATCGCGCAAGTCAGAAAACTCTCCCAAAAAACACTCAGAGAAAGAGACAGATTGTTTTTCGGACAGGTTTAACACGATTACGTATCCTATGAAGTGACTAAACTTCTCAAGGATGGCGAAGAAAGCTCTAATTCCCGCCATTTTTTGTTAATTCACCATGAATTAAAAGAATAGACATGTACAGGCCTATTTAAATCACTGAATTCAACTGGCCAGCAGAGGTCGCTGTGTAGCTTTAACTGCCTATTCCAATTGTGGGTGTCTCTATAGCTGTCACGTGATACAACTGAAAAGTTTAATTTTTTTTTAATTGATTTATTTATTTATATGATATTGTATTTCACAGGGCCTGAGGGGGCCCTAGGGTCCCGCTCCAAGCCCGCCTGAGCCCGGCATCGCTCCGCTCGCCTTCGGCTCGCTCAGGGTGTTCTTGGCTTCAGAGATCCAACTATGTTTCTCAAACATGGTGGCTAAAATTTTCAGTCTGAGGGCCTATTTAAAACACTGAATTCAAATGGCCAACAGAGGTCGCTCTATGGCCTAGACTGCCTATTCCAATTGTGGGTGTCTCTGTAGCAGTCACGTGATACAGCTGAAAGATTTTTTTTTTTTTTTTTTTTTTTTTTTGCCACACTGAGCGGAGCTAATATCGCGCAAGTCAGAAAACTCTCCCAAAAAACACTCAGAGAAAGAGACAGATTGTTTTTCGGACAGGTTTAACATGATAACGTATCCTATGAAGTGACTAAACTTCTCAAGGATGGCGAAGAAAGCTCTAATTCCCGCCATTTTTTGTTAATTCACCATGAATTAAAAGAATAGACATGTACAGGCCTATTTAAGACACTGAATTCAACTGGCCAGCAGAGGTCGCTGTGTGGATTAGACTGCCTATTCCAATTGTGGGTGCCTCTATAGCTGTCACGTGGTACAGCTGACAGGATTTTTTATTTTTTTTTGCCACACTGGGCGAAGCTTAGATCGCGCAAGTCAGAAAACTCTCCCAAAAAACACTCAGAGAAAGAGACAGATTGTTTTTCGGACAGGTTTAACATGATAACGTATCCTATGAAGTGACTAAACTTCTCAAGGATGGCGAAGAAAGCTCTAATTCCCGCCATTTTTTGTTAATTCACCATGAATTAAAAGAATAGACATGTACAGGCCTATTTAAGACACTGAATTCAACTGGCCAGCAGAGGTCGCTGTGTGGACTAGACTGCCTATTCCAATTGTGGGTGTCTCTATAGCTGTCACGTGATACAGCTGAAAGATTTTTTTTTTTTTTGCCACACTGAGCGGAGCTTAGATCGCGCAAGTCAGAAAACTCTCCCAAAAAACACTCAGAGAAAGAGACAGATTGTTTTTCGGACAGGTTTAACACGATTACGTATCCTATGAAGTGACTAAACTTCTCAAGGATGGAGAAGAAAGCTCTAATTCCCGCCATTTTTTGTTAATTCACCATGAATTAAAAGAATAGACATGTACAGGCCTATTTAAAGCACTGAATTCAACTGGCCAGCAGAGGTCGCTGTGTAGCTTTAACTGCCTATTCCAATTGTGGGTGTCTCTATAGCTGTCACGTGATACAACTGAAAAGTTTAATTTTTTCTTAATTGATTTATTTATTTATATGATATTGTATTTCACAGGGTCAGGGGGCCCTAGGGTCCCGCTCCAAGCCCGCCTGAGCCCGGCATCGCTCCGCTCGCCTTCGGCTCGCTCAGGGTGTTCTTGGCTTCAGAGATCCAACTATGTTTCTCAAACATGGTGGCTAAAATTTTCAGTCTGAGGGCCTATTTAAAACACTGAATTCAAATGGCCAGCAGAGGTCGCTCTATGGCCTAGACTGCCTATTCCAATTGTGGGTGTCTCTGTAGCAGTCACGTGATACAGCTGAAAGATTTTTTTTTTTTTTTTTTTGCCACACTGGGCGAAGCTTAGATCGCGCAAGTCAGAAAACTCTCCCAAAAAACACTCAGAGAAAGAGACAGATTGTTTTTCGGACAGGTTTAACACGATTACGTATCCTATGAAGTGACTAAACTTCTCAAGGATGGCGAAGAAAGCTCTAATTCCCGCCATTTTTTGTTAATTCACCATGAATTAAAAGAATAGACATGTACAGGCCTATTTAAAACACTGAATTCAACTGGCCAGCAGAGGTCGCTGTGTGGATTAGACTGCCTATTCCAATTGTGGGTGTCTCTATAGCTGTCACGTGATACAGCTGAAAGATTTTTTTTTTTTTTGCCACACTGAGCGGAGCTTAGATCGCGCAAGTCAGAAAACTCTCCCAAAAAACACTCAGAGAAAGAGACAGATTGTTTTTCGGACAGGTTTAACACGATTACGTATCCTATGAAGTGACTAAACTTCTCAAGGATGGCGAAGAAAGCTCTAATTCCCGCCATTTTTTGTTAATTCACCATGAATTAAAAGAATAGACATGTACAGGCCTATTTAAATCACTGAATTCAACTGGCCAGCAGAGGTCGCTGTGTAGCTTTAACTGCCTATTCCAATTGTGGGTGTCTCTATAGCTGTCACGTGATACAACTGAAAAGTTTAATTTTTTTTTAATTGATTTATTTATTTATATGATATTGTATTTCACAGGGCCTGAGGGGGCCCTAGGGTCCCGCTCCAAGCCCGCCTGAGCCCGGCATCGCTCCGCTCGCCTTCGGCTCGCTCAGGGTGTTCTTGGCTTCAGAGATCCAACTATGTTTCTCAAACATGGTGGCTAAAATTTTCAGTCTGAGGGCCTATTTAAAACACTGAATTCAAATGGCCAACAGAGGTCGCTCTATGGCCTAGACTGCCTATTCCAATTGTGGGTGTCTCTGTAGCAGTCACGTGATACAGCTGAAAGATTTTTTTTTTTTTTTTTTTTTTTTTTTTGCCACACTGAGCGGAGCTAATATCGCGCAAGTCAGAAAACTCTCCCAAAAAACACTCAGAGAAAGAGACAGATTGTTTTTCGGACAGGTTTAACATGATAACGTATCCTATGAAGTGACTAAACTTCTCAAGGATGGCGAAGAAAGCTCTAATTCCCGCCATTTTTTGTTAATTCACCATGAATTAAAAGAATAGACATGTACAGGCCTATTTAAGACACTGAATTCAACTGGCCAGCAGAGGTCGCTGTGTGGATTAGACTGCCTATTCCAATTGTGGGTGCCTCTATAGCTGTCACGTGGTACAGCTGACAGGATTTTTTATTTTTTTTTGCCACACTGGGCGAAGCTTAGATCGCGCAAGTCAGAAAACTCTCCCAAAAAACACTCAGAGAAAGAGACAGATTGTTTTTCGGACAGGTTTAACATGATAACGTATCCTATGAAGTGACTAAACTTCTCAAGGATGGCGAAGAAAGCTCTAATTCCCGCCATTTTTTGTTAATTCACCATGAATTAAAAGAATAGACATGTACAGGCCTATTTAAGACACTGAATTCAACTGGCCAGCAGAGGTCGCTGTGTGGACTAGACTGCCTATTCCAATTGTGGGTGTCTCTATAGCTGTCACGTGATACAGCTGAAAGATTTTTTTTTTTTTTGCCACACTGAGCGGAGCTTAGATCGCGCAAGTCAGAAAACTCTCCCAAAAAACACTCAGAGAAAGAGACAGATTGTTTTTCGGACAGGTTTAACACGATTACGTATCCTATGAAGTGACTAAACTTCTCAAGGATGGAGAAGAAAGCTCTAATTCCCGCCATTTTTTGTTAATTCACCATGAATTAAAAGAATAGACATGTACAGGCCTATTTAAAGCACTGAATTCAACTGGCCAGCAGAGGTCGCTGTGTAGCTTTAACTGCCTATTCCAATTGTGGGTGTCTCTATAGCTGTCACGTGATACAACTGAAAAGTTTAATTTTTTCTTAATTGATTTATTTATTTATATGATATTGTATTTCACAGGGTCAGGGGGCCCTAGGGTCCCGCTCCAAGCCCGCCTGAGCCCGGCATCGCTCCGCTCGCCTTCGGCTCGCTCAGGGTGTTCTTGGCTTCAGAGATCCAACTATGTTTCTCAAACATGGTGGCTAAAATTTTCAGTCTGAGGGCCTATTTAAAACACTGAATTCAAATGGCCAACAGAGGTCGCTCTATGGCCTAGACTGCCTATTCCAATTGTGGGTGTCTCTGTAGCAGTCACGTGATACAGCTGAAAGATTTTTTTTTTTTTTTTTCGCCACACTGAGCGGAGCTAATATCGCGCAAGTCAGAAAACTCTCCCAAAAAACACTCAGAGAAAGAGACAGATTGTTTTTCGGACAGGTTTAACATGATAACATATCCTATGAAGTGACTAAACTTCTCAAGGATGGCGAAGAAAGCTCTAATTCCCGCCATTTTTTGTTAATTCACCATGAATTAAAAGAATAGACATGTACAGGCCTATTTAAGACACTGAATTCAACTGGCCAGCAGAGGTCGCTGTGTGGATTAGACTGCCTATTCCAATTGTGGGTGCCTCTATAGCTGTCACGTGGTACAGCTGACAGGATTTTTTTTTTTTTTTTTGCCACACTGGGCGAAGCTTAGATCGCGCAAGTCAGAAAACTCTCCCAAAAAACACTCAGAGAAAGAGACAGATTGTTTTTCGGACAGGTTTAACATGATAATGTATCCTATGAAGTGACTAAACCTCTCAAGGATGGCGAAGAAAGCTCTAATTCCCGCCATTTTTTGTTAATTCACCATGAATTAAAAGAATAGACATGTACAGGCCTATTTAAAACACTGAATTCAACTGGCCAGCAGAGGTCGCTGTGTGGATTAGACTGCCTATTCCAATTGTGGGTGTCTCTATAGCTGTCACGTGATACAGCTGAAAGATTTTTTTTTTTTTTGCCACACTGAGCGGAGCTTAGATCGCGCAAGTCAGAAAACTCTCCCAAAAAACACTCAGAGAAAGAGACAGATTGTTTTTCGGACAGGTTTAACACGATTACGTATCCTATGAAGTGACTAAACCTCTCAAGGATGGCGAAGAAAGCTCTAATTCCCGCCATTTTTTGTTAATTCACCATGAATTAAAAGAATAGACATGTACAGGCCTATTTAAAACACTGAATTCAACTGGCCAGCAGAGGTCGCTGTGTGGATTAGACTGCCTATTCCAATTGTGGGTGCCTCTATAGCTGTCACGTGGTACAGCTGATAGGATTTTTTTTTTTTTTTTTTTTTTTGCCACACTGGGCGAAGCTTAGATCGCGCAAGTCAGAAAACTCTCCCAAAAAACACTCAGAGAAAGAGACAGATTGTTTTTCGGACAGGTTTAACATGATAACGTATCCTATGAAGTGACTAAACTTCTCAAGGATGGCGAAGAAAGCTCTAATTCCCGCCATTTTTTGTTAATTCACCATGAATTAAAAGAATAGACATGTACAGGCCTATTTAAGACACTGAATTCAACTGGCCAGCAGAGGTCGCTGTGTGGATTAGACTGCCTATTCCAATAGTGGGTGCCTCTATAGCTGTCACGTGGTACAGCTGACAGGATTTTTTTTTTTTTTTTGCCACACTGGGCGAAGCTTAGATCGCGCAAGTCAGAAAACTCTCCCAAAAAACACTCAGAGAAAGAGACAGATTGTTTTTCGGACAGGTTTAACATGATAACGTATCCTATGAAGTGACTAAACTTCTCAAGGATGGCGAAGAAAGCTCTAATTCCCGCCATTTTTTGTTAATTCACCATGAATTAAAAGAATAGACATGTACAGGCCTATTTAAATCACTGAATTCAACTGGCCAGCAGAGGTCGCTGTGTAGCTTTAACTGCCTATTCCAATTGTGGGTGTCTCTATAGCTGTCACGTGATACAACTGAAAAGTTTAATTTTTTCTTAATTGATTTATTTATTTATATGATATTGTATTTCACAGGGTCAGGGGGCCCTAGGGTCCCGCTCCAAGCCCGCCTGAGCCCGGCATCGCTCCGCTCGCCTTCGGCTCGCTCAGGGTGTTCTTGGCTTCAGAGATCCAACTATGTTTCTCAAACATGGTGGCTAAAATTTTCAGTCTGAGGGCCTATTTAAAACACTGAATTCAAATGGCCAACAGAGGTCGCTCTATGGCCTAGACTGCCTATTCCAATTGTGGGTGTCTCTGTAGCAGTCACGTGATACAGCTGAAAGATTTTTTTTTTTTTTTTTTTTTTTTTTGCCACACTGAGCGGAGCTAATATCGCGCAAGTCAGAAAACTCTCCCAAAAAACACTCAGAGAAAGAGACAGATTGTTTTTCGGACAGGTTTAACATGATAACATATCCTATGAAGTTACTAAACTTCTCAAGGATGGCGAAGAAAGCTCTAATTCCCGCCATTTTTTGTTAATTCACCATGAATTAAAAGAATAGACATGTACAGGCCTATTTAAGACACTGAATTCAACTGGCCAGCAGAGGTCGCTGTGTGGATTAGACTGCCTATTCCAATTGTGGGTGCCTCTATAGCTGTCACGTGGTACAGCTGACAGGATTTTTTTTTTTTTTTTGCCACACTGGGCGAAGCTTAGATCGCGCAAGTCAGAAAACTCTCCCAAAAAACACTCAGAGAAAGAGACAGATTGTTTTTCGGACAGGTTTAACATGATAACGTATCCTATGAAGTGACTAAACTTCTCAAGGATAACGAAGAAAGCTCTAATTCCCGCCATTTTTTGTTAATTCACCATGAATTAAAAGAATAGACATGTACAGGCCTATTTAAGACACTGAATTCAACAGGCCAGCAGAGGTCGCTGTGTGGACTAGACTGCCTATTCCAATTGTGGGTGTCTCTATAGCTGTCACGTGATACAGCTGAAAGATTTTTTTTTTTTTTTGCCACACTGAGCGGAGCTTAGATCGCGCAAGTCAGAAAACTCTCCCAAAAAACACTCAGAGAAAGAGACAGATTGTTTTTCGGACAGGTTTAACACGATTACGTATCCTATGAAGTGACTAAACTTCTCAAGGATGGCGAAGAAAGCTCTAATTCCCGCCATTTTTTGTTAATTCACCATGAATTAAAAGAATAGACATGTACAGGCCTATTTAAAGCACTGAATTCAACTGGCCAGCAGAGGTCGCTGTGTAGCTTTAACTGCCTATTCCAATTGTGGGTGTCTCTATAGCTGTCACGTGATACAACTGAAAAGTTTAATTTTTTCTTAATTGATTTATTTATTTATATGATATTGTATTTCACAGGGTCAGGGGGCCCTAGGATCCCGCTCCAAGCCCGCCTGAGCCCGGCATCGCTCCGCTCGCCTTCGGCTCGCTCAGGGTGTTCTTGGCTTCAGAGATCCAACTATGTTTCTCAAACATGGTGGCTAAAATTTTCAGTCTGAGGGCCTATTTAAAACACTGAATTCAAATGGCCAACAGAGGTCGCTCTATGGCCTAGACTGCCTATTCCAATTGTGGGTGTCTCTGTAGCAGTCACGTGATACAGCTGAAAGATTTTTTTTTTTTTTTTTCGCCACACTGAGCGGAGCTAATATCGCGCAAGTCAGAAAACTCTCCCAAAAAACACTCAGAGAAAGAGACAGATTGTTTTTCGGACAGGTTTAACATGATAACGTATCCTATGAAGTGACTAAACTTCTCAAGGATGGCGAAGAAAGCTCTAATTCCCGCCATTTTTTGTTAATTCACCATGAATTAAAAGAATAGACATGTACAGGCCTATTTAAAACACTGAATTCAACTGGCCAGCAGAGGTCGCTGTGTGGATTAGACTGCCTATTCCAATTGTGGGTGCCTCTATAGCTGTCACGTGGTACAGCTGACAGGATTTTTTTTTTTTTTTTTTTTTTTGCCACACTGGGCGAAGCTTAGATCGCGCAAGTCAGAAAACTCTCCCAAAAAACACTCAGAGAAAGAGACAGATTGTTTTTCGGACAGGTTTAACATGATAACGTATCCTATGAAGTGACTAAACTTCTCAAGGATGGCGAAGAAAGCTCTAATTCCCGCCATTTTTTGTTAATTCACCATGAATTAAAAGAATAGACATGTACAGGCCTATTTAAGACACTGAATTCAACTGGCCAGCAGAGGTCGCTGTGTGGATTAGACTGCCTATTCCAATAGTGGGTGCCTCTATAGCTGTCACGTGGTACAGCTGACAGGATTTTTTTTTTTTTTTTGCCACACTGGGCGAAGCTTAGATCGCGCAAGTCAGAAAACTCTCCCAAAAAACACTCAGAGAAAGAGACAGATTGTTTTTCGGACAGGTTTAACATGATAACGTATCCTATGAAGTGACTAAACTTCTCAAGGATGGCGAAGAAAGCTCTAATTCCCGCCATTTTTTGTTAATTCACCATGAATTAAAAGAATAGACATGTACAGGCCTATTTAAATCACTGAATTCAACTGGCCAGCAGAGGTCGCTGTGTAGCTTTAACTGCCTATTCCAATTGTGGGTGTCTCTATAGCTGTCACGTGATACAACTGAAAAGTTTAATTTTTTCTTAATTGATTTATTTATTTATATGATATTGTATTTCACAGGGTCAGGGGGCCCTAGGGTCCCGCTCCAAGCCCGCCTGAGCCCGGCATCGCTCCGCTCGCCTTCGGCTCGCTCAGGGTGTTCTTGGCTTCAGAGATCCAACTATGTTTCTCAAACATGGTGGCTAAAATTTTCAGTCTGAGGGCCTATTTAAAACACTGAATTCAAATGGCCAACAGAGGTCGCTCTATGGCCTAGACTGCCTATTCCAATTGTGGGTGTCTCTGTAGCAGTCACGTGATACAGCTGAAAGATTTTTTTTTTTTTTTTTTTTTTTTTTGCCACACTGAGCGGAGCTAATATCGCGCAAGTCAGAAAACTCTCCCAAAAAACACTCAGAGAAAGAGACAGATTGTTTTTCGGACAGGTTTAACATGATAACATATCCTATGAAGTTACTAAACTTCTCAAGGATGGCGAAGAAAGCTCTAATTCCCGCCATTTTTTGTTAATTCACCATGAATTAAAAGAATAGACATGTACAGGCCTATTTAAGACACTGAATTCAACTGGCCAGCAGAGGTCGCTGTGTGGATTAGACTGCCTATTCCAATTGTGGGTGCCTCTATAGCTGTCACGTGGTACAGCTGACAGGATTTTTTTTTTTTTTTTGCCACACTGGGCGAAGCTTAGATCGCGCAAGTCAGAAAACTCTCCCAAAAAACACTCAGAGAAAGAGACAGATTGTTTTTCGGACAGGTTTAACATGATAACGTATCCTATGAAGTGACTAAACTTCTCAAGGATAACGAAGAAAGCTCTAATTCCCGCCATTTTTTGTTAATTCACCATGAATTAAAAGAATAGACATGTACAGGCCTATTTAAGACACTGAATTCAACAGGCCAGCAGAGGTCGCTGTGTGGACTAGACTGCCTATTCCAATTGTGGGTGTCTCTATAGCTGTCACGTGATACAGCTGAAAGATTTTTTTTTTTTTTTGCCACACTGAGCGGAGCTTAGATCGCGCAAGTCAGAAAACTCTCCCAAAAAACACTCAGAGAAAGAGACAGATTGTTTTTCGGACAGGTTTAACACGATTACGTATCCTATGAAGTGACTAAACTTCTCAAGGATGGCGAAGAAAGCTCTAATTCCCGCCATTTTTTGTTAATTCACCATGAATTAAAAGAATAGACATGTACAGGCCTATTTAAAGCACTGAATTCAACTGGCCAGCAGAGGTCGCTGTGTAGCTTTAACTGCCTATTCCAATTGTGGGTGTCTCTATAGCTGTCACGTGATACAACTGAAAAGTTTAATTTTTTCTTAATTGATTTATTTATTTATATGATATTGTATTTCACAGGGTCAGGGGGCCCTAGGATCCCGCTCCAAGCCCGCCTGAGCCCGGCATCGCTCCGCTCGCCTTCGGCTCGCTCAGGGTGTTCTTGGCTTCAGAGATCCAACTATGTTTCTCAAACATGGTGGCTAAAATTTTCAGTCTGAGGGCCTATTTAAAACACTGAATTCAAATGGCCAACAGAGGTCGCTCTATGGCCTAGACTGCCTATTCCAATTGTGGGTGTCTCTGTAGCAGTCACGTGATACAGCTGAAAGATTTTTTTTTTTTTTTTTCGCCACACTGAGCGGAGCTAATATCGCGCAAGTCAGAAAACTCTCCCAAAAAACACTCAGAGAAAGAGACAGATTGTTTTTCGGACAGGTTTAACATGATAACGTATCCTATGAAGTGACTAAACTTCTCAAGGATGGCGAAGAAAGCTCTAATTCCCGCCATTTTTTGTTAATTCACCATGAATTAAAAGAATAGACATGTACAGGCCTATTTAAGACACTGAATTCAACTGGCCAGCAGAGGTTGCTGTGTGGATTAGACTGCCTATTCCAATTGTGGGTGCCTCTATAGCTGTCATGTGGTACAGCTGACAGGATTTTTTTTTTTTTTTTTTTTTTTTTTTTTTTTGCCACACTGGGCGAAGCTTAGATCGCGCAAGTCAGAAAACTCTCCCAAAAAACACTCAGAGAAAGAGACAGATTGTTTTTCGGACAGGTTTAACACGATTACGTATCCTATGAAGTGACTAAACTTCTCAAGGATGGCGAAGAAAGCTCTAATTCCCGCCATTTTTTGTTAATTCACCATGAATTAAAAGAATAGACATGTACAGGCCTATTTAAAACACTGAATTCAACTGGCCAGCAGAGGTCGCTGTGTGGATTAGACTGCCTATTCCAATTGTGGGTGTCTCTATAGCTGTCACTTGATACAGCTGAAAGATTTTTTTTTTTTTTGCCACACTGAGCGGAGCTTAGATCGCGCAAGTCAGAAAACTCTCCCAAAAAACACTCAGAGAAAGAGACAGATTGTTTTTCGGACAGGTTTAACACGATTACGTATCCTATGAAGTGACTAAACTTCTCAAGGATGGCGAAGAAAGCTCTAATTCCCGCCATTTTTTGTTAATTCACCATGAATTAAAAGAATAGACATGTACAGGCCTATTTAAATCACTGAATTCAACTGGCCAGCAGAGGTCGCTGTGTAGCTTTAACTGCCTATTCCAATTGTGGGTGTCTCTATAGCTGTCACGTGATACAACTGAAAAGTTTAATTTTTTTTTAATTGATTTATTTATTTATATGATATTGTATTTCACAGGGCCTGAGGGGGCCCTAGGGTCCCGCTCCAAGCCCGCCTGAGCCCGGCATCGCTCCGCTCGCCTTCGGCTCGCTCAGGGTGTTCTTGGCTTCAGAGATCCAACTATGTTTCTCAAACATGGTGGCTAAAATTTTCAGTCTGAGGGCCTATTTAAAACACTGAATTCAAATGGCCAACAGAGGTCGCTCTATGGCCTAGACTGCCTATTCCAATTGTGGGTGTCTCTGTAGCAGTCACGTGATACAGCTGAAAGATTTTTTTTTTTTTTTTTTTTTTTTTTGCCACACTGAGCGGAGCTAATATCGCGCAAGTCAGAAAACTCTCCCAAAAAACACTCAGAGAAAGAGACAGATTGTTTTTCGGACAGGTTTAACATGATAACATATCCTATGAAGTTACTAAACTTCTCAAGGATGGCGAAGAAAGCTCTAATTCCCGCCATTTTTTGTTAATTCACCATGAATTAAAAGAATAGACATGTACAGGCCTATTTAAGACACTGAATTCAACTGGCCAGCAGAGGTCGCTGTGTGGATTAGACTGCCTATTCCAATTGTGGGTGCCTCTATAGCTGTCACGTGGTACAGCTGACAGGATTTTTTTTTTTTTTTTGCCACACTGGGCGAAGCTTAGATCGCGCAAGTCAGAAAACTCTCCCAAAAAACACTCAGAGAAAGAGACAGATTGTTTTTCGGACAGGTTTAACATGATAACGTATCCTATGAAGTGACTAAACTTCTCAAGGATGGCGAAGAAAGCTCTAATTCCCGACATTTTTTGTTAATTCACCATGAATTAAAAGAATAGACATGTACAGGCCTATTTAAGACACTGAATTCAACTGGCCAGCAGAGGTCGCTGTGTGGACTAGACTGCCTATTCCAATTGTGGGTGTCTCTATAGCTGTCACGTGATACAGCTGAAAGATTTTTTTTTTTTTTTGCCACACTGAGCGGAGCTTAGATCGCGCAAGTCAGAAAACTCTCCCAAAAAACACTCAGAGAAAGAGACAGATTGTTTTTCGGACAGGTTTAACACGATTACGTATCCTATGAAGTGACTAAACTTCTCAAGGATGGCGAAGAAAGCTCTAATTCCCGCCATTTTTTGTTAATTCACCATGAATTAAAAGAATAGACATGTACAGGCCTATTTAAAGCACTGAATTCAACTGGCCAGCAGAGGTCGCTGTGTAGCTTTAACTGCCTATTCCAATTGTGGGTGTCTCTATAGCTGTCACGTGATACAACTGAAAAGTTTAATTTTTTCTTAATTGATTTATTTATTTATATGATATTGTATTTCACAGGGTCAGGGGGCCCTAGGATCCCGCTCCAAGCCCGCCTGAGCCGGGCATCGCTCCGCTCGCCTTCGGCTCGCTCAGGGTGTTCTTGGCTTCAGAGATCCAACTATGTTTCTCAAACATGGTGGCTAAAATTTTCAGTCTGAGGGCCTATTTAAAACACTGAATTCAAATGGCCAACAGAGGTCGCTCTATGGCCTAGACTGCCTATTCCAATTGTGGGTGTCTCTGTAGCAGTCACGTGATACAGCTGAAAGATTTTTTTTTTTTTTTTTCGCCACACTGAGCGGAGCTAATATCGCGCAAGTCAGAAAACTCTCCCAAAAAACACTCAGAGAAAGAGACAGATTGTTTTTCGGACAGGTTTAACATGATAACGTATCCTATGAAGTGACTAAACTTCTCAAGGATGGCGAAGAAAGCTCTAATTCCCGCCATTTTTTGTTAATTCACCATGAATTAAAAGAATAGACATGTACAGGCCTATTTAAGACACTGAATTCAACTGGCCAGCAGAGGTCGCTGTGTGGATTAGACTGCCTATTCCAATTGTGGGTGCCTCTATAGCTGTCACGTGGTACAGCTGACAGGATTTTTTTTTTTTTTTTGCCACACTGGGCGAAGCTTAGATCGCGCAAGTCAGAAAACTCTCCCAAAAAACACTCAGAGAAAGAGACAGATTGTTTTTCGGACAGGTTTAACATGATAACGTATCCTATGAAGTGACTAAACTTCTCAAGGATGGCGAAGAAAGCTCTAATTCCCGCCATTTTTTGTTAATTCACCATGAATTAAAAGAATAGACATGTACAGGCCTATTTAAGACACTGAATTCAACTGGCCAGCAGAGGTCGCTGTGTGGACTAGACTGCCTATTCCAATTGTGGGTGTCTCTATAGCTGTCACGTGATACAGCTGAAAGATTTTTTTTTTTTTTGCCACACTGAGCGGAGCTTAGATCGCGCAAGTCAGAAAACTCTCCCAAAAAACACTCAGAGAAAGAGACAGATTGTTTTTCGGACAGGTTTAACACGATTACGTATCCTATGAAGTGACTAAACTTCTCAAGGATGGAGAAGAAAGCTCTAATTCCCGCCATTTTTTGTTAATTCACCATGAATTAAAAGAATAGACATGTACAGGCCTATTTAAAGCACTGAATTCAACTGGCCAGCAGAGGTCGCTGTGTAGCTTTAACTGCCTATTCCAATTGTGGGTGTCTCTATAGCTGTCACGTGATACAACTGAAAAGTTTAATTTTTTCTTAATTGATTTATTTATTTATATGATATTGTATTTCACAGGGTCAGGGGGCCCTAGGGTCCCGCTCCAAGCCCGCCTGAGCCCGGCATCGCTCCGCTCGCCTTCGGCTCGCTCAGGGTGTTCTTGGCTTCAGAGATCCAACTATGTTTCTCAAACATGGTGGCTAAAATTTTCAGTCTGAGGGCCTATTTAAAACACTGAATTCAAATGGCCAACAGAGGTCGCTCTATGGCCTAGACTGCCTATTCCAATTGTGGGTGTCTCTGTAGCAGTCACGTGATACAGCTGAAAGATTTTTTTTTTTTTTTTTCGCCACACTGAGCGGAGCTAATATCGCGCAAGTCAGAAAACTCTCCCAAAAAACACTCAGAGAAAGAGACAGATTGTTTTTCGGACAGGTTTAACATGATAACATATCCTATGAAGTGACTAAACTTCTCAAGGATGGTGAAGAAAGCTCTAATTCCCGCCATTTTTTGTTAATTCACCATGAATTAAAAGAATAGACATGTACAGGCCTATTTAAGACACTGAATTCAACTGGCCAGCAGAGGTCGCTGTGTGGATTAGACTGCCTATTCCAATTGTGGGTGCCTCTATAGCTGTCACGTGGTACAGCTGACAGGATTTTTTTTTTTTTTTTTGCCACACTGGGCGAAGCTTAGATCGCGCAAGTCAGAAAACTCTCCCAGAAAACACTCAGAGAAAGAGACAGATTGTTTTTCGGACAGGTTTAACATGATAATGTATCCTATGAAGTGACTAAACCTCTCAAGGATGGCGAAGAAAGCTCTAATTCCCGCCATTTTTTGTTAATTCACCATGAATTAAAAGAATAGACATGTACAGGCCTATTTAAAACACTGAATTCAACTGGCCAGCAGAGGTCGCTGTGTGGATTAGACTGCCTATTCCAATTGTGGGTGTCTCTATAGCTGTCACGTGATACAGCTGAAAGATTTTTTTTTTTTTTGCCACACTGAGCGGAGCTTAGATCGCGCAAGTCAGAAAACTCTCCCAAAAAACACTCAGAGAAAGAGACAGATTGTTTTTCGGACAGGTTTAACACGATTACGTATCCTATGAAGTGACTAAACCTCTCAAGGATGGCGAAGAAAGCTCTAATTCCCGCCATTTTTTGTTAATTCACCATGAATTAAAAGAATAGACATGTACAGGCCTATTTAAAACACTGAATTCAACTGGCCAGCAGAGGTCGCTGTGTGGATTAGACTGCCTATTCCAATTGTGGGTGCCTCTATAGCTGTCACGTGGTACAGCTGACAGGATTTTTTTTTTTTTTTTTTTTTTTGCCACACTGGGCGAAGCTTAGATCGCGCAAGTCAGAAAACTCTCCCAAAAAACACTCAGAGAAAGAGACAGATTGTTTTTCGGACAGGTTTAACATGATAACGTATCCTATGAAGTGACTAAACTTCTCAAGGATGGCGAAGAAAGCTCTAATTCCCGCCATTTTTTGTTAATTCACCATGAATTAAAAGAATAGACATGTACAGGCCTATTTAAGACACTGAATTCAACTGGCCAGCAGAGGTCGCTGTGTGGATTAGACTGCCTATTCCAATAGTGGGTGCCTCTATAGCTGTCACGTGGTACAGCTGACAGGATTTTTTTTTTTTTTTTGCCACACTGGGCGAAGCTTAGATCGCGCAAGTCAGAAAACTCTCCCAAAAAACACTCAGAGAAAGAGACAGATTGTTTTTCGGACAGGTTTAACATGATAACGTATCCTATGAAGTGACTAAACTTCTCAAGGATGGCGAAGAAAGCTCTAATTCCCGCCATTTTTTGTTAATTCACCATGAATTAAAAGAATAGACATGTACAGGCCTATTTAAATCACTGAATTCAACTGGCCAGCAGAGGTCGCTGTGTAGCTTTAACTGCCTATTCCAATTGTGGGTGTCTCTATAGCTGTCACGTGATACAACTGAAAAGTTTAATTTTTTTTTAATTGATTTATTTATTTATATGATATTGTATTTCACAGGGCCTGAGGGGGCCCTAGGGTCCCGCTCCAAGCCCGCCTGAGCCCGGCATCGCTCCGCTCGCCTTCGGCTCGCTCAGGGTGTTCTTGGCTTCAGAGATCCAACTATGTTTCTCAAACATGGTGGCTAAAATTTTCAGTCTGAGGGCCTATTTAAAACACTGAATTCAAATGGCCAACAGAGGTCGCTCTATGGCCTAGACAGCCTATTCCAATTGTGGGTGTCTCTGTAGCAGTCACGTGATACAGCTGAAAGATTTTTTTTTTTTTTTTTTTGCCACACTGGGCGAAGCTTAGATCGCGCAAGTCAGAAAACTCTCCCAAAAAACACTCAGAGAAAGAGACAGATTGTTTTTCGGACAGGTTTAACACGATTACGTATCCTATGAAGTGACTAAACTTCTCAAGGATGGCGAAGAAAGCTCTAATTCCCGCCATTTTTTGTTAATTCACCATGAATTAAAAGAATAGACATGTACAGGCCTATTTAAAACACTGAATTCAACTGGCCAGCAGAGGTCGCTGTGTGGATTAGACTGCCTATTCCAATTGTGGGTGTCTCTATAGCTGTCACGTGATACAGCTGAAAGATTTTTTTTTTTTTTGCCACACTGAGCGGAGCTTAGATCGCGCAAGTCAGAAAACTCTCCCAAAAAACACTCAGAGAAAGAGACAGATTGTTTTTCGGACAGGTTTAACACGATTACGTATCCTATGAAGTGACTAAACTTCTCAAGGATGGCGAAGAAAGCTCTAATTCCCGCCATTTTTTGTTAATTCACCATGAATTAAAAGAATAGACATGTACAGGCCTATTTAAATCACTGAATTCAACTGGCCAGCAGAGGTCGCTGTGTAGCTTTAACTGCCTATTCCAATTGTGGGTGTCTCTATAGCTGTCACGTGATACAACTGAAAAGTTTAATTTTTTTTTAATTGATTTATTTATTTATATGATATTGTATTTCACAGGGCCTGAGGGGGCCCTAGGGTCCCGCTCCAAGCCCGCCTGAGCCCGGCATCGCTCCGCTCGCCTTCGGCTCGCTCAGGGTGTTCTTGGCTTCAGAGATCCAACTATGTTTCTCAAACATGGTGGCTAAAATTTTCAGTCTGAGGGCCTATTTAAAACACTGAATTCAAATGGCCAACAGAGGTCGCTCTATGGCCTAGACTGCCTATTCCAATTGTGGGTGTCTCTGTAGCAGTCACGTGATACAGCTGAAAGATTTTTTTTTTTTTTTTTTTTTTTTTTTGCCACACTGAGCGGAGCTAATATCGCGCAAGTCAGAAAACTCTCCCAAAAAACACTCAGAGAAAGAGACAGATTGTTTTTCGGACAGGTTTAACATGATAACGTATCCTATGAAGTGACTAAACTTCTCAAGGATGGCGAAGAAAGCTCTAATTCCCGCCATTTTTTGTTAATTCACCATGAATTAAAAGAATAGACATGTACAGGCCTATTTAAGACACTGAATTCAACTGGCCAGCAGAGGTCGCTGTGTGGATTAGACTGCCTATTCCAATTGTGGGTGCCTCTATAGCTGTCACGTGGTACAGCTGACAGGATTTTTTATTTTTTTTTGCCACACTGGGCGAAGCTTAGATCGCGCAAGTCAGAAAACTCTCCCAAAAAACACTCAGAGAAAGAGACAGATTGTTTTTCGGACAGGTTTAACATGATAACGTATCCTATGAAGTGACTAAACTTCTCAAGGATGGCGAAGAAAGCTCTAATTCCCGCCATTTTTTGTTAATTCACCATGAATTAAAAGAATAGACATGTACAGGCCTATTTAAGACACTGAATTCAACTGGCCAGCAGAGGTCGCTGTGTGGACTAGACTGCCTATTCCAATTGTGGGTGTCTCTATAGCTGTCACGTGATACAGCTGAAAGATTTTTTTTTTTTTTGCCACACTGAGCGGAGCTTAGATCGCGCAAGTCAGAAAACTCTCCCAAAAAACACTCAGAGAAAGAGACAGATTGTTTTTCGGACAGGTTTAACACGATTACGTATCCTATGAAGTGACTAAACTTCTCAAGGATGGAGAAGAAAGCTCTAATTCCCGCCATTTTTTGTTAATTCACCATGAATTAAAAGAATAGACATGTACAGGCCTATTTAAAGCACTGAATTCAACTGGCCAGCAGAGGTCGCTGTGTAGCTTTAACTGCCTATTCCAATTGTGGGTGTCTCTATAGCTGTCACGTGATACAACTGAAAAGTTTAATTTTTTCTTAATTGATTTATTTATTTATATGATATTGTATTTCACAGGGTCAGGGGGCCCTAGGGTCCCGCTCCAAGCCCGCCTGAGCCCGGCATCGCTCCGCTCGCCTTCGGCTCGCTCAGGGTGTTCTTGGCTTCAGAGATCCAACTATGTTTCTCAAACATGGTGGCTAAAATTTTCAGTCTGAGGGCCTATTTAAAACACTGAATTCAAATGGCCAACAGAGGTCGCTCTATGGCCTAGACTGCCTATTCCAATTGTGGGTGTCTCTGTAGCAGTCACGTGATACAGCTGAAAGATTTTTTTTTTTTTTTTTCGCCACACTGAGCGGAGCTAATATCGCGCAAGTCAGAAAACTCTCCCAAAAAACACTCAGAGAAAGAGACAGATTGTTTTTCGGACAGGTTTAACATGATAACGTATCCTATGAAGTGACTAAACTTCTCAAGGATGGCGAAGAAAGCTCTAATTCCCGCCATTTTTTGTTAATTCACCATGAATTAAAAGAATAGACATGTACAGGCCTATTTAAGACACTGAATTCAACTGGCCAGCAGAGGTCGCTGTGTGGATTAGACTGCCTATTCCAATTGTGGGTGCCTCTATAGCTGTCACGTGGTACAGCTGACAGGATTTTTTTTTTTTTTTTGCCACACTGGGCGAAGCTTAGATCGCGCAAGTCAGAAAACTCTCCCAAAAAACACTCAGAGAAAGAGACAGATTGTTTTTCGGACAGGTTTAACATGATAATGTATCCTATGAAGTGACTAAACCTCTCAAGGATGGCGAAGAAAGCTCTAATTCCCGCCATTTTTTGTTAATTCACCATGAATTAAAAGAATAGACATGTACAGGCCTATTTAAAACACTGAATTCAACTGGCCAGCAGAGGTCGCTGTGTGGATTAGACTGCCTATTCCAATTGTGGGTGTCTCTATAGCTGTCACGTGATACAGCTGAAAGATTTTTTTTTTTTTTGCCACACTGAGCGGAGCTTAGATCGCGCAAGTCAGAAAACTCTCCCAAAAAACACTCAGAGAAAGAGACAGATTGTTTTTCGGACAGGTTTAACACGATTACGTATCCTATGAAGTGACTAAACCTCTCAAGGATGGCGAAGAAAGCTCTAATTCCCGCCATTTTTTGTTAATTCACCATGAATTAAAAGAATAGACATGTACAGGCCTATTTAAAACACTGAATTCAACTGGCCAGCAGAGGTCGCTGTGTGGATTAGACTGCCTATTCCAATTGTGGGTGCCTCTATAGCTGTCACGTGGTACAGCTGACAGGATTTTTTTTTTTTTTTTTTTTTTTGCCACACTGGGCGAAGCTTAGATCGCGCAAGTCAGAAAACTCTCCCAAAAAACACTCAGAGAAAGAGACAGATTGTTTTTCGGACAGGTTTAACATGATAACGTATCCTATGAAGTGACTAAACTTCTCAAGGATGGCGAAGAAAGCTCTAATTCCCGCCATTTTTTGTTAATTCACCATGAATTAAAAGAATAGACATGTACAGGCCTATTTAAGACACTGAATTCAACTGGCCAGCAGAGGTCGCTGTGTGGATTAGACTGCCTATTCCAATAGTGGGTGCCTCTATAGCTGTCACGTGGTACAGCTGACAGGATTTTTTTTTTTTTTTTGCCACACTGGGCGAAGCTTAGATCGCGCAAGTCAGAAAACTCTCCCAAAAAACACTCAGAGAAAGAGACAGATTGTTTTTCGGACAGGTTTAACATGATAACGTATCCTATGAAGTGACTAAACTTCTCAAGGATGGCGAAGAAAGCTCTAATTCCCGCCATTTTTTGTTAATTCACCATGAATTAAAAGAATAGACATGTACAGGCCTATTTAAATCACTGAATTCAACTGGCCAGCAGAGGTCGCTGTGTAGCTTTAACTGCCTATTCCAATTGTGGGTGTCTCTATAGCTGTCACGTGATACAACTGAAAAGTTTAATTTTTTTTTAATTGATTTATTTATTTATATGATATTGTATTTCACAGGGCCTGAGGGGGCCCTAGGGTCCCGCTCCAAGCCCGCCTGAGCCCGGCATCGCTCCGCTCGCCTTCGGCTCGCTCAGGGTGTTCTTGGCTTCAGAGATCCAACTATGTTTCTCAAACATGGTGGCTAAAATTTTCAGTCTGAGGGCCTATTTAAAACACTGAATTCAAATGGCCAACAGAGGTCGCTCTATGGCCTAGACAGCCTATTCCAATTGTGGGTGTCTCTGTAGCAGTCACGTGATACAGCTGAAAGATTTTTTTTTTTTTTTTTTTTTTTTTTGCCACACTGAGCGGAGCTAATATCGCGCAAGTCAGAAAACTCTCCCAAAAAACACTCAGAGAAAGAGACAGATTGTTTTTCGGACAGGTTTAACATGATAACGTATCCTATGAAGTGACTAAACTTCTCAAGGATGGCGAAGAAAGCTCTAATTCCCGCCATTTTTTGTTAATTCACCATGAATTAAAAGAATAGACATGTACAGGCCTATTTAAGACACTGAATTCAACTGGCCAGCAGAGGTCGCTGTGTGGATTAGACTGCCTATTCCAATTGTGGGTGCCTCTATAGCTGTCACGTGGTACAGCTGACAGGATTTTTTTTTTTTTTTTGCCACACTGGGCGAAGCTTAGATCGCGCAAGTCAGAAAACTCTCCCAAAAAACACTCAGAGAAAGAGACAGATTGTTTTTCGGACAGGTTTAACATGATAACGTATCCTATGAAGTGACTAAACTTCTCAAGGATGGCGAAGAAAGCTCTAATTCCCGCCATTTTTTGTTAATTCACCATGAATTAAAAGAATAGACATGTACAGGCCTATTTAAGACACTGAATTCAACTGGCCAGCAGAGGTCGCTGTGTGGACTAGACTGCCTATTCCAATTGTGGGTGTCTCTATAGCTGTCACGTGATACAGCTGAAAGATTTTTTTTTTTTTTGCCACACTGAGCGGAGCTTAGATCGCGCAAGTCAGAAAACTCTCCCAAAAAACACTCAGAGAAAGAGACAGATTGTTTTTCGGACAGGTTTAACACGATTACGTATCCTATGAAGTGACTAAACTTCTCAAGGATGGAGAAGAAAGCTCTAATTCCCGCCATTTTTTGTTAATTCACCATGAATTAAAAGAATAGACATGTACAGGCCTATTTAAAGCACTGAATTCAACTGGCCAGCAGAGGTCGCTGTGTAGCTTTAACTGCCTATTCCAATTGTGGGTGTCTCTATAGCTGTCACGTGATACAACTGAAAAGTTTAATTTTTTCTTAATTGATTTATTTATTTATATGATATTGTATTTCACAGGGTCAGGGGGCCCTAGGGTCCCGCTCCAAGCCCGCCTGAGCCCGGCATCGCTCCGCTCGCCTTCGGCTCGCTCAGGGTGTTCTTGGCTTCAGAGATCCAACTATGTTTCTCAAACATGGTGGCTAAAATTTTCAGTCTGAGGGCCTATTTAAAACACTGAATTCAAATGGCCAACAGAGGTCGCTCTATGGCCTAGACTGCCTATTCCAATTGTGGGTGTCTCTGTAGCAGTCACGTGATACAGCTGAAAGATTTTTTTTTTTTTTTTCGCCACACTGAGCGGAGCTAATATCGCGCAAGTCAGAAAACTCTCCCAAAAAACACTCAGAGAAAGAGACAGATTGTTTTTCGGACAGGTTTAACATGATAACATATCCTATGAAGTGACTAAACTTCTCAAGGATGGCGAAGAAAGCTCTAATTCCCGCCATTTTTTGTTAATTCACCATGAATTAAAAGAATAGACATGTACAGGCCTATTTAAGACACTGAATTCAACTGGCCAGCAGAGGTCGCTGTGTGGATTAGACTGCCTATTCCAATTGTGGGTGCCTCTATAGCTGTCACGTGGTACAGCTGACAGGATTTTTTTTTTTTTTTTTGCCACACTGGGCGAAGCTTAGATCGCGCAAGTCAGAAAACTCTCCCAAAAAACACTCAGAGAAAGAGACAGATTGTTTTTCGGACAGGTTTAACATGATAACGTATCCTATGAAGTGACTAAACTTCTCAAGGATGGCGAAGAAAGCTCTAATTCCCGCCATTTTTTGTTAATTCACCATGAATTAAAAGAATAGACATGTACAGGCCTATTTAAGACACTGAACTCAACTGGCCAGCAGAGGTCGCTGTGTGGATTAGACTGCCTATTCCAATAGTGGGTGCCTCTATAGCTGTCACGTGGTACAGCTGACAGGATTTTTTTTTTTTTTTTGCCACACTGGGCGAAGCTTAGATCGCGCAAGTCAGAAAACTCTCCCAAAAAACACTCAGAGAAAGAGACAGATTGTTTTTCGGACAGGTTTAACATGATAACGTATCCTATGAAGTGACTAAACTTCTCAAGGATGGCGAAGAAAGCTCTAATTCCCGCCATTTTTTGTTAATTCACCATGAATTAAAAGAATAGACATGTACAGGCCTATTTAAATCACTGAATTCAACTGGCCAGCAGAGGTCGCTGTGTAGCTTTAACTGCCTATTCCAATTGTGGGTGTCTCTATAGCTGTCACGTGATACAACTGAAAAGTTTAATTTTTTTTTAATTGATTTATTTATTTATATGATATTGTATTTCACAGGGCCTGAGGGGGCCCTAGGGTCCCGCTCCAAGCCCGCCTGAGCCCGGCATCGCTCCGCTCGCCTTCGGCTCGCTCAGGGTGTTCTTGGCTTCAGAGATCCAACTATGTTTCTCAAACATGGTGGCTAAAATTTTCAGTCTGAGGGCCTATTTAAAACACTGAATTCAAATGGCCAACAGAGGTCGCTCTATGGCCTAGACAGCCTATTCCAATTGTGGGTGTCTCTGTAGCAGTCACGTGATACAGCTGAAAGATTTTTTTTTTTTTTTTTGCCACACTGAGCGGAGCTTATATCGCGCAAGTCAGAAAACTCTCCCAAAAAACACTCAGAGAAAGAGACAGATTGTTTTTCGGACAGGTTTAACATGATAACATATCCTATGAAGTGACTAAACTTCTCAAGGATGGCGAAGAAAGCTCTAATTCCCGCCATTTTTTGTTAATTCACCATGAATTAAAAGAATAGACATGTACAGGCCTATTTAAGACACTGAATTCAACTGGCCAGCAGAGGTCGCTGTGTGGATTAGACTGCCTATTCCAATTGTGGGTGCCTCTATAGCTGTCACGTGGTACAGCTGACAGGATTTTTTATTTTTTTTTTGCCACACTGGGCGAAGCTTAGATCGCGCAAGTCAGAAAACTCTCCCAAAAAACACTCAGAGAAAGAGACAGATTGTTTTTCGGACAGGTTTAACATGATAACGTATCCTATGAAGTGACTAAACTTCTCAAGGATGGCGAAGAAAGCTCTAATTCCCGCCATTTTTTGTTAATTCACCATGAATTAAAAGAATAGACATGTACAGGCCTATTTAAGACACTGAACTCAACTGGCCAGCAGAGGTCACTGTGTGGATTAGACTGCCTATTCCAATAGTGGGTGCCTCTATAGCTGTCACGTGGTACAGCTGACAGGATTTTTTTTTTTTTTTTGCCACACTGGGCGAAGCTTAGATCGCGCAAGTCAGAAAACTCTCCCAAAAAACACTCAGAGAAAGAGACAGATTGTTTTTCGGACAGGTTTAACATGATAACGTATCCTATGAAGTGACTAAACTTCTCAAGGATGGCGAAGAAAGCTCTAATTCCCGCCATTTTTTGTTAATTCACCATGAATTAAAAGAATAGACATGTACAGGCCTATTTAAATCACTGAATTCAACTGGCCAGCAGAGGTCGCTGTGTAGCTTTAACTGCCTATTCCAATTGTGGGTGTCTCTATAGCTGTCACGTGATACAACTGAAAAGTTTAATTTTTTTTTAATTGATTTATTTATTTATATGATATTGTATTTCACAGGGCCTGAGGGGGCCCTAGGGTCCCGCTCCAAGCCCGCCTGAGCCCGGCATCGCTCCGCTCGCCTTCGGCTCGCTCAGGGTGTTCTTGGCTTCAGAGATCCAACTATGTTTCTCAAACATGGTGGCTAAAATTTTCAGTCTGAGGGCCTATTTAAAACACTGAATTCAAATGGCCAACAGAGGTCGCTCTATGGCCTAGACAGCCTATTCCAATTGTGGGTGTCTCTGTAGCAGTCACGTGATACAGCTGAAAGATTTTTTTTTTTTTTTTTGCCACACTGAGCGGAGCTTATATCGCGCAAGTCAGAAAACTCTCCCAAAAAACACTCAGAGAAAGAGACAGATTGTTTTTCGGACAGGTTTAACATGATAACATATCCTATGAAGTTACTAAACTTCTCAAGGATGGCGAAGAAAGCTCTAATTCCCGCCATTTTTTGTTAATTCACCATGAATTAAAAGAATAGACATGTACAGGCCTATTTAAGACACTGAATTCAACTGGCCAGCAGAGGTTGCTGTGTGGATTAGACTGCCTATTCCAATTGTGGGTGCCTCTATAGCTGTCACGTGGTACAGCTGACAGGATTTTTTTTTTTTTTTTTTTTTTTTGCCACACTGGGCGAAGCTTAGATCGCGCAAGTCAGAAAACTCTCCCAAAAAACACTCAGAGAAAGAGACAGATTGTTTTTCGGACAGGTTTAACACGATTACGTATCCTATGAAGTGACTAAACTTCTCAAGGATGGCGAAGAAAGCTCTAATTCCCGCCATTTTTTGTTAATTCACCATGAATTAAAAGAATAGACATGTACAGGCCTATTTAAAACACTGAATTCAACTGGCCAGCAGAGGTCGCTGTGTGGATTAGACTGCCTATTCCAATTGTGGGTGTCTCTATAGCTGTCACGTGATACAGCTGAAAGATTTTTTTTTTTTTTGCCACACTGAGCGGAGCTTAGATCGCGCAAGTCAGAAAACTCTCCCAAAAAACACTCAGAGAAAGAGACAGATTGTTTTTCGGACAGGTTTAACACGATTACGTATCCTATGAAGTGACTAAACTTCTCAAGGATGGCGAAGAAAGCTCTAATTCCCGCCATTTTTTGTTAATTCACCATGAATTAAAAGAATAGACATGTACAGGCCTATTTAAGACACTGAATTCAACTGGCCAGCAGAGGTTGCTGTGTGGATTAGACTGCCTATTCCAATTGTGGGTGCCTCTATAGCTGTCACGTGGTACAGCTGACAGGATTTTTTTTTTTTTTTTTTTTTTTTTTTTTTTTTTTTTTTTTTTTTTTGCCACACTGGGCGAAGCTTAGATCGCGCAAGTCAGAAAACTCTCCCAAAAAACACTCAGAGAAAGAGACAGATTGTTTTTCGGACAGGTTTAACACGATTACGTATCCTATGAAGTGACTAAACTTCTCAAGGATGGCGAAGAAAGCTCTAATTCCCGCCATTTTTTGTTAATTCACCATGAATTAAAAGAATAGACATGTACAGGCCTATTTAAAACACTGAATTCAACTGGCCAGCAGAGGTCGCTGTGTGGATTAGACTGCCTATTCCAATTGTGGGTGTCTCTATAGCTGTCACGTGATACAGCTGAAAGATTTTTTTTTTTTTTGCCACACTGAGCGGAGCTTAGATCGCGCAAGTCAGAAAACTCTCCCAAAAAACACTCAGAGAAAGAGACAGATTGTTTTTCGGACAGGTTTAACACGATTACGTATCCTATGAAGTGACTAAACTTCTCAAGGATGGCGAAGAAAGCTCTAATTCCCGCCATTTTTTGTTAATTCACCATGAATTAAAAGAATAGACATGTACAGGCCTATTTAAATCACTGAATTCAACTGGCCAGCAGAGGTCGCTGTGTAGCTTTAACTGCCTATTCCAATTGTGGGTGTCTCTATAGCTGTCACGTGATACAACTGAAAAGTTTAATTTTTTTTTAATTGATTTATTTATTTATATGATATTGTATTTCACAGGGCCTGAGGGGGCCCTAGGGTCCCGCTCCAAGCCCGCCTGAGCCCGGCATCGCTCCGCTCGCCTTCGGCTCGCTCAGGGTGTTCTTGGCTTCAGAGATCCAACTATGTTTCTCAAACATGGTGGCTAAAATTTTCAGTCTGAGGGCCTATTTAAAACACTGAATTCAAATGGCCAACAGAGGTCGCTCTATGGCCTAGACTGCCTATTCCAATTGTGGGTGTCTCTGTAGCAGTCACGTGATACAGCTGAAAGATTTTTTTTTTTTTTTTTTTTTTTTTTTGCCACACTGAGCGGAGCTAATATCGCGCAAGTCAGAAAACTCTCCCAAAAAACACTCAGAGAAAGAGACAGATTGTTTTTCGGACAGGTTTAACATGATAACATATCCTATGAAGTTACTAAACTTCTCAAGGATGGCGAAGAAAGCTCTAATTCCCGCCATTTTTTGTTAATTCACCATGAATTAAAAGAATAGACATGTACAGGCCTATTTAAGACACTGAATTCAACTGGCCAGCAGAGGTCGCTGTGTGGATTAGACTGCCTATTCCAATTGTGGGTGCCTCTATAGCTGTCACGTGGTACAGCTGACAGGATTTTTTTTTTTTTTTTGCCACACTGGGCGAAGCTTAGATCGCGCAAGTCAGAAAACTCTCCCAAAAAACACTCAGAGAAAGAGACAGATTGTTTTTCGGACAGGTTTAACATGATAACGTATCCTATGAAGTGACTAAACTTCTCAAGGATGGCGAAGAAAGCTCTAATTCCCGCCATTTTTTGTTAATTCACCATGAATTAAAAGAATAGACATGTACAGGCCTATTTAAGACACTGAATTCAACTGGCCAGCAGAGGTCGCTGTGTGGACTAGACTGCCTATTCCAATTGTGGGTGTCTCTATAGCTGTCACGTGATACAGCTGAAAGATTTTTTTTTTTTTTGCCACACTGAGCGGAGCTTAGATCGCGCAAGTCAGAAAACTCTCCCAAAAAACACTCAGAGAAAGAGACAGATTGTTTTTCGGACAGGTTTAACACGATTACGTATCCTATGAAGTGACTAAACTTCTCAAGGATGGCGAAGAAAGCTCTAATTCCCGCCATTTTTTGTTAATTCACCATGAATTAAAAGAATAGACATGTACAGGCCTATTTAAAGCACTGAATTCAACTGGCCAGCAGAGGTCGCTGTGTAGCTTTAACTGCCTATTCCAATTGTGGGTGTCTCTATAGCTGTCACGTGATACAACTGAAAAGTTTAATTTTTTCTTAATTGATTTATTTATTTATATGATATTGTATTTCACAGGGTCAGGGGGCCCTAGGGTCCCGCTCCAAGCCCGCCTGAGCCCGGCATCGCTCCGCTCGCCTTCGGCTCGCTCAGGGTGTTCTTGGCTTCAGAGATCCAACTATGTTTCTCAAACATGGTGGCTAAAATTTTCAGTCTGAGGGCCTATTTAAAACACTGAATTCAAATGGCCAACAGAGGTCGCTCTATGGCCTAGACTGCCTATTCCAATTGTGGGTGTCTCTGTAGCAGTCACGTGATACAGCTGAAAGATTTTTTTTTTTTTTTTTCGCCACACTGAGCGGAGCTAATATCGCGCAAGTCAGAAAACTCTCCCAAAAAACACTCAGAGAAAGAGACAGATTGTTTTTCGGACAGGTTTAACATGATAACATATCCTATGAAGTTACTAAACTTCTCAAGGATGGCGAAGAAAGCTCTAATTCCCGCCATTTTTTGTTAATTCACCATGAATTAAAAGAATAGACATGTACAGGCCTATTTAAGACACTGAATTCAACTGGCCAGCAGAGGTCGCTGTGTGGATTAGACTGCCTATTCCAATTGTGGGTGCCTCTATAGCTGTCACGTGGTACAGCTGACAGGATTTTTTTTTTTTTTTTGCCACACTGGGCGAAGCTTAGATCGCGCAAGTCAGAAAACTCTCCCAAAAAACACTCAGAGAAAGAGACAGATTGTTTTTCGGACAGGTTTAACATGATAACGTATCCTATGAAGTGACTAAACTTCTCAAGGATGGCGAAGAAAGCTCTAATTCCCGCCATTTTTTGTTAATTCACCATGAATTAAAAGAATAGACATGTACAGGCCTATTTAAGACACTGAATTCAACTGGCCAGCAGAGGTCGCTGTGTGGATTAGACTGCCTATTCCAATTGTGGGTGCCTCTATAGCTGTCACGTGGTACAGCTGACAGGATTTTTTTTTTTTTTTTGCCACACTGGGCGAAGCTTAGATCGCGCAAGTCAGAAAACTCTCCCAAAAAACACTCAGAGAAAGAGACAGATTGTTTTTCGGACAGGTTTAACATGATAACGTATCCTATGAAGTGACTAAACCTCTCAAGGATGGCGAAGAAAGCTCTAATTCCCGCCATTTTTTGTTAATTCACCATGAATTAAAAGAATAGACATGTACAGGCCTATTTAAAACACTGAATTCAACTGGCCAGCAGAGGTCGCTGTGTGGATTAGACTGCCTATTCCAATTGTGGGTGTCTCTATAGCTGTCACGTGATACAGCTGAAAGATTTTTTTTTTTTTTGCCACACTGAGCGGAGCTTAGATCGCGCAAGTCAGAAAACTCTCCCAAAAAACACTCAGAGAAAGAGACAGATTGTTTTTCGGACAGGTTTAACACGATTACGTATCCTATGAAGTGACTAAACTTCTCAAGGATGGCGAAGAAAGCTCTAATTCCCGCCATTTTTTGTTAATTCACCATGAATTAAAAGAATAGACATGTACAGGCCTATTTAAAACACTGAATTCAACTGGCCAGCAGAGGTCGCTGTGTGGATTAGACTGCCTATTCCAATTGTGGGTGTCTCTATAGCTGTCACGTGATACAGCTGAAAGATTTTTTTTTTTTTTGCCACACTGAGCGGAGCTTAGATCGCGCAAGTCAGAAAACTCTCCCAAAAAACACTCAGAGAAAGAGACAGATTGTTTTTCGGACAGGTTTAACACGATTACGTATCCTATGAAGTGACTAAACTTCTCAAGGATGGCGAAGAAAGCTCTAATTCCCGCCATTTTTTGTTAATTCACCATGAATTAAAAGAATAGACATGTACAGGCCTATTTAAAACACTGAATTCAACTGGCCAGCAGAGGTCGCTGTGTAGCTTTAACTGCCTATTCCAATTGTGGGTGTCTCTATAGCTGTCACGTGATACAACTGAAAAGTTTAATTTTTTTTTAATTGATTTATTTATTTATATGATATTGTATTTCACAGGGTCAGGGGGCCCTAGGGTCCCGCTCCAAGCCCGCCTGAGCCCGGCATCGCTCCGCTCGCCTTCGGCTCGCTCAGGGTGTTCTTGGCTTCAGAGATCCAACTATGTTTCTCAAACATGGTGGCTAAAATTTTCAGTCTGAGGGCCTATTTAAAACACTGAATTCAAATGGCCAACAGAGGTCGCTCTATGGCCTAGACTGCCTATTCCAATTGTGGGTGTCTCTGTAGCAGTCACGTGATACAGCTGAAAGATTTTTTTTTTTTTTTTTTTGCCACACTGAGCGGAGCTAATATCGCGCAAGTCAGAAAACTCTCCCAAAAAACACTCAGAGAAAGAGACAGATTGTTTTTCGGACAGGTTTAACATGATAACATATCCTATGAAGTTACTAAACTTCTCAAGGATGGCGAAGAAAGCTCTAATTCCCGCCATTTTTTGTTAATTCACCATGAATTAAAAGAATAGACATGTACAGGCCTATTTAAGACACTGAATTCAACTGGCCAGCAGAGGTCGCTGTGTGGATTAGACTGCCTATTCCAATTGTGGGTGCCTCTATAGCTGTCACGTGGTACAGCTGACAGGATTTTTTTTTTTTTTTTGCCACACTGGGCGAAGCTTAGATCGCGCAAGTCAGAAAACTCTCCCAAAAAACACTCAGAGAAAGAGACAGATTGTTTTTCGGACAGGTTTAACATGATAACGTATCCTATGAAGTGACTAAACCTCTCAAGGATGGCGAAGAAAGCTCTAATTCCCGCCATTTTTTGTTAATTCACCATGAATTAAAAGAATAGACATGTACAGGCCTATTTAAAACACTGAATTCAACTGGCCAGCAGAGGTCGCTGTGTGGATTAGACTGCCTATTCCAATTGTGGGTGTCTCTATAGCTGTCACGTGATACAGCTGAAAGATTTTTTTTTTTTTTGCCACACTGAGCGGAGCTTAGATCGCGCAAGTCAGAAAACTCTCCCAAAAAACACTCAGAGAAAGAGACAGATTGTTTTTCGGACAGGTTTAACACGATTACGTATCCTATGAAGTGACTAAACTTCTCAAGGATGGCGAAGAAAGCTCTAATTCCCGCCATTTTTTGTTAATTCACCATGAATTAAAAGAATAGACATGTACAGGCCTATTTAAAACACTGAATTCAACTGGCCAGCAGAGGTCGCTGTGTGGATTAGACTGCCTATTCCAATTGTGGGTGTCTCTATAGCTGTCACGTGATACAGCTGAAAGATTTTTTTTTTTTTTTGCCACACTGAGCGGAGCTTAGATCGCGCAAGTCAGAAAACTCTCCCAAAAAACACTCAGAGAAAGAGACAGATTGTTTTTCGGACAGGTTTAACACGATTACGTATCCTATGAAGTGACTAAACTTCTCAAGGATGGCGAAGAAAGCTCTAATTCCCGCCATTTTTTGTTAATTCACCATGAATTAAAAGAATAGACATGTACAGGCCTATTTAAAACACTGAATTCAACTGGCCAGCAGAGGTCGCTGTGTAGCTTTAACTGCCTATTCCAATTGTGGGTGTCTCTATAGCTGTCACGTGATACAACTGAAAAGTTTAATTTTTTTTAATTGATTTATTTATTTATATGATATTGTATTTCACAGGGTCAGGGGGCCCTAGGGTCCCGCTCCAAGCCCGCCTGAGCCCGGCATCGCTCCGCTCGCCTTCGGCTCGCTCAGGGTGTTCTTGGCTTCAGAGATCCAACTATGTTTCTCAAACATGGTGGCTAAAATTTTCAGTCTGAGGGCCTATTTAAAACACTGAATTCAAATGGCCAACAGAGGTCGCTCTATGGCCTAGACTGCCTATTCCAATTGTGGGTGTCTCTGTAGCAGTCACGTGATACAGCTGAAAGATTTTTTTTTTTTTTTTTTTTGCCACACTGAGCGGAGCTAATATCGCGCAAGTCAGAAAACTCTTCCAAAAAACACTCAGAGAAAGAGACAGATTGTTTTTCGGACAGGTTTAACATGATAACATATCCTATGAAGTTACTAAACTTCTCAAGGATGGCGAAGAAAGCTCTAATTCCCGCCATTTTTTGTTAATTCACCATGAATTAAAAGAATAGACATGTACAGGCCTATTTAAGACACTGAATTCAACTGGCCAGCAGAGGTCGCTGTGTGGATTAGACTGCCTATTCCAATTGTGGGTGCCTCTATAGCTGTCACGTGGTACAGCTGACAGGATTTTTTTTTTTTTTTTGCCACACTGGGCGAAGCTTAGATCGCGCAAGTCAGAAAACTCTCCCAAAAAACACTCAGAGAAAGAGACAGATTGTTTTTCGGACAGGTTTAACATGATAACGTATCCTATGAAGTGACTAAACTTCTCAAGGATGGCGAAGAAAGCTCTAATTCCCGCCATTTTTTGTTAATTCACCATGAATTAAAAGAATAGACATGTACAGGCCTATTTAAGACACTGAATTCAACTGGCCAGCAGAGGTCGCTGTGTGGATTAGACTGCCTATTCCAATTGTGGGTGCCTCTATAGCTGTCACGTGGTACAGCTGACAGGATTTTTTTTTTTTTTTTGCCACACTGGGCGAAGCTTAGATCGCGCAAGTCAGAAAACTCTCCCAAAAAACACTCAGAGAAAGAGACAGATTGTTTTTCGGACAGGTTTAACATGATAACGTATCCTATGAAGTGACTAAACCTCTCAAGGATGGCGAAGAAAGCTCTAATTCCCGCCATTTTTTGTTAATTCACCATGAATTAAAAGAATAGACATGTACAGGCCTATTTAAAACACTGAATTCAACTGGCCAGCAGAGGTCGCTGTGTGGATTAGACTGCCTATTCCAATTGTGGGTGTCTCTATAGCTGTCACGTGATACAGCTGAAAGATTTTTTTTTTTTTTGCCACACTGAGCGGAGCTTAGATCGCGCAAGTCAGAAAACTCTCCCAAAAAACACTCAGAGAAAGAGACAGATTGTTTTTCGGACAGGTTTAACACGATTACGTATCCTATGAAGTGACTAAACTTCTCAAGGATGGCGAAGAAAGCTCTAATTCCCGCCATTTTTTGTTAATTCACCATGAATTAAAAGAATAGACATGTACAGGCCTATTTAAAACACTGAATTCAACTGGCCAGCAGAGGTCGCTGTGTGGATTAGACTGCCTATTCCAATTGTGGGTGTCTCTATAGCTGTCACGTGATACAGCTGAAAGATTTTTTTTTTTTTTGCCACACTGAGCGGAGCTTAGATCGCGCAAGTCAGAAAACTCTCCCAAAAAACACTCAGAGAAAGAGACAGATTGTTTTTCGGACAGGTTTAACACGATTACGTATCCTATGAAGTGACTAAACTTCTCAAGGATGGCGAAGAAAGCTCTAATTCCCGCCATTTTTTGTTAATTCACCATGAATTAAAAGAATAGACATGTACAGGCCTATTTAAAACACTGAATTCAACTGGCCAGCAGAGGTCGCTGTGTAGCTTTAACTGCCTATTCCAATTGTGGGTGTCTCTATAGCTGTCACGTGATACAACTGAAAAGTTTAATTTTTTTTTAATTGATTTATTTATTTATATGATATTGTATTTCACAGGGTCAGGGGGCCCTAGGGTCCCGCTCCAAGCCCGCCTGAGCCCGGCATCGCTCCGCTCGCCTTCGGCTCGCTCAGGGTGTTCTTGGCTTCAGAGATCCAACTATGTTTCTCAAACATGGTGGCTAAAATTTTCAGTCTGAGGGCCTATTTAAAACACTGAATTCAAATGGCCAACAGAGGTCGCTCTATGGCCTAGACTGCCTATTCCAATTGTGGGTGTCTCTGTAGCAGTCACGTGATACAGCTGAAAGATTTTTTTTTTTTTTTTTTTGCCACACTGAGCGGAGCTAATATCGCGCAAGTCAGAAAACTCTCCCAAAAAACACTCAGAGAAAGAGACAGATTGTTTTTCGGACAGGTTTAACATGATAACATATCCTATGAAGTTACTAAACTTCTCAAGGATGGCGAAGAAAGCTCTAATTCCCGCCATTTTTTGTTAATTCACCATGAATTAAAAGAATAGACATGTACAGGCCTATTTAAGACACTGAATTCAACTGGCCAGCAGAGGTCGCTGTGTGGATTAGACTGCCTATTCCAATTGTGGGTGCCTCTATAGCTGTCACGTGGTACAGCTGACAGGATTTTTTTTTTTTTTTTGCCACACTGGGCGAAGCTTAGATCGCGCAAGTCAGAAAACTCTCCCAAAAAACACTCAGAGAAAGAGACAGATTGTTTTTCGGACAGGTTTAACATGATAACGTATCCTATGAAGTGACTAAACCTCTCAAGGATGGCGAAGAAAGCTCTAATTCCCGCCATTTTTTGTTAATTCACCATGAATTAAAAGAATAGACATGTACAGGCCTATTTAAAACACTGAATTCAACTGGCCAGCAGAGGTCGCTGTGTGGATTAGACTGCCTATTCCAATTGTGGGTGTCTCTATAGCTGTCACGTGATACAGCTGAAAGATTTTTTTTTTTTTTGCCACACTGAGCGGAGCTTAGATCGCGCAAGTCAGAAAACTCTCCCAAAAAACACTCAGAGAAAGAGACAGATTGTTTTTCGGACAGGTTTAACACGATTACGTATCCTATGAAGTGACTAAACTTCTCAAGGATGGCGAAGAAAGCTCTAATTCCCGCCATTTTTTGTTAATTCACCATGAATTAAAAGAATAGACATGTACAGGCCTATTTAAAACACTGAATTCAACTGGCCAGCAGAGGTCGCTGTGTGGATTAGACTGCCTATTCCAATTGTGGGTGTCTCTATAGCTGTCACGTGATACAGCTGAAAGATTTTTTTTTTTTTTTGCCACACTGAGCGGAGCTTAGATCGCGCAAGTCAGAAAACTCTCCCAAAAAACACTCAGAGAAAGAGACAGATTGTTTTTCGGACAGGTTTAACACGATTACGTATCCTATGAAGTGACTAAACTTCTCAAGGATGGCGAAGAAAGCTCTAATTCCCGCCATTTTTTGTTAATTCACCATGAATTAAAAGAATAGACATGTACAGGCCTATTTAAAACACTGAATTCAACTGGCCAGCAGAGGTCGCTGTGTAGCTTTAACTGCCTATTCCAATTGTGGGTGTCTCTATAGCTGTCACGTGATACAACTGAAAAGTTTAATTTTTTTTAATTGATTTATTTATTTATATGATATTGTATTTCACAGGGTCAGGGGGCCCTAGGGTCCCGCTCCAAGCCCGCCTGAGCCCGGCATCGCTCCGCTCGCCTTCGGCTCGCTCAGGGTGTTCTTGGCTTCAGAGATCCAACTATGTTTCTCAAACATGGTGGCTAAAATTTTCAGTCTGAGGGCCTATTTAAAACACTGAATTCAAATGGCCAACAGAGGTCGCTCTATGGCCTAGACTGCCTATTCCAATTGTGGGTGTCTCTGTAGCAGTCACGTGATACAGCTGAAAGATTTTTTTTTTTTTTTTTTTTGCCACACTGAGCGGAGCTAATATCGCGCAAGTCAGAAAACTCTTCCAAAAAACACTCAGAGAAAGAGACAGATTGTTTTTCGGACAGGTTTAACATGATAACATATCCTATGAAGTTACTAAACTTCTCAAGGATGGCGAAGAAAGCTCTAATTCCCGCCATTTTTTGTTAATTCACCATGAATTAAAAGAATAGACATGTACAGGCCTATTTAAGACACTGAATTCAACTGGCCAGCAGAGGTCGCTGTGTGGATTAGACTGCCTATTCCAATTGTGGGTGCCTCTATAGCTGTCACGTGGTACAGCTGACAGGATTTTTTATTTTTTTTTGCCACACTGGGCGAAGCTTAGATCGCGCAAGTCAGAAAACTCTCCCAAAAAACACTCAGAGAAAGAGACAGATTGTTTTTCGGACAGGTTTAACATGATAACGTATCCTATGAAGTGACTAAACTTCTCAAGGATGGCGAAGAAAGCTCTAATTCCCGCCATTTTTTGTTAATTCACCATGAATTAAAAGAATAGACATGTACAGGCCTATTTAAGACACTGAATTCAACTGGCGAGCAGAGGTCGCTGTGTGGATTAGACTGCCTATTCCAATTGTGGGTGCCTCTATAGCTGTCACGTGGTACAGCTGACAGGATTTTTTTTTTTTTTTTGCCACACTGGGCGAAGCTTAGATCGCGCAAGTCAGAAAACTCTCCCAAAAAACACTCAGAGAAAGAGACAGATTGTTTTTCGGACAGGTTTAACATGATAACGTATCCTATGAAGTGACTAAACTTCTCAAGGATGGCGAAGAAAGCTCTAATTCCCGCCATTTTTTGTTAATTCACCATGAATTAAAAGAATAGACATGTACAGGCCTATTTAAGACACTGAATTCAACTGGCCAGCAGAGGTCGCTGTGTGGACTAGACTGCCTATTCCAATTGTGGGTGTCTCTATAGCTGTCACGTGATACAGCTGAAAGATTTTTTTTTTTTTTGCCACACTGAGCGGAGCTTAGATCGCGCAAGTCAGAAAACTCTCCCAAAAAACACTCAGAGAAAGAGACAGATTGTTTTTCGGACAGGTTTAACACGATTACGTATCCTATGAAGTGACTAAACTTCTCAAGGATGGCGAAGAAAGCTCTAATTCCCGCCATTTTTTGTTAATTCACCATGAATTAAAAGAATAGACATGTACAGGCCTATTTAAAGCACTGAATTCAACTGGCCAGCAGAGGTCGCTGTGTAGCTTTAACTGCCTATTCCAATTGTGGGTGTCTCTATAGCTGTCACGTGATACAACTGAAAAGTTTAATTTTTTCTTAATTGATTTATTTATTTATATGATATTGTATTTCACAGGGTCAGGGGGCCCTAGGGTCCCGCTCCAAGCCCGCCTGAGCCCGGCATCGCTCCGCTCGCCTTCGGCTCGCTCAGGGTGTTCTTGGCTTCAGAGATCCAACTATGTTTCTCAAACATGGTGGCTAAAATTTTCAGTCTGAGGGCCTATTTAAAACACTGAATTCAAATGGCCAACAGAGGTCGCTCTATGGCCTAGACTGCCTATTCCAATTGTGGGTGTCTCTGTAGCAGTCACGTGATACAGCTGAAAGATTTTTTTTTTTTTTTTTCGCCACACTGAGCGGAGCTAATATCGCGCAAGTCAGAAAACTCTCCCAAAAAACACTCAGAGAAAGAGACAGATTGTTTTTCGGACAGGTTTAACATGATAACATATCCTATGAAGTTACTAAACTTCTCAAGGATGGCGAAGAAAGCTCTAATTCCCGCCATTTTTTGTTAATTCACCATGAATTAAAAGAATAGACATGTACAGGCCTATTTAAGACACTGAATTCAACTGGCCAGGAGAGGTCGCTGTGTGGATTAGACTGCCTATTCCAATTGTGGGTGCCTCTATAGCTGTCACGTGGTACAGCTGACAGGATTTTTTATTTTTTTTTGCCACACTGGGCGAAGCTTAGATCGCGCAAGTCAGAAAACTCTCCCAAAAAACACTCAGAGAAAGAGACAGATTGTTTTTCGGACAGGTTTAACATGATAACGTATCCTATGAAGTGACTAAACTTCTCAAGGATGGCGAAGAAAGCTCTAATTCCCGCCATTTTTTGTTAATTCACCATGAATTAAAAGAATAGACATGTACAGGCCTATTTAAGACACTGAATTCAACTGGCCAGCAGAGGTCGCTGTGTGGATTAGACTGCCTATTCCAATTGTGGGTGCCTCTATAGCTGTCACGTGGTACAGCTGACAGGATTTTTTATTTTTTTTTGCCACACTGGGCGAAGCTTAGATCGCGCAAGTCAGAAAACTCTCCCAAAAAACACTCAGAGAAAGAGACAGATTGTTTTTCGGACAGGTTTAACATGATAACGTATCCTATGAAGTGACTAAACCTCTCAAGGATGGCGAAGAAAGCTCTAATTCCCGCCATTTTTTGTTAATTCACCATGAATTAAAAGAATAGACATGTACAGGCCTATTTAAAACACTGAATTCAACTGGCCAGCAGAGGTCGCTGTGTGGATTAGACTGCCTATTCCAATTGTGGGTGTCTCTATAGCTGTCACGTGATACAGCTGAAAGATTTTTTTTTTTTTTGCCACACTGAGCGGAGCTTAGATCGCGCAAGTCAGAAAACTCTCCCAAAAAACACTCAGAGAAAGAGACAGATTGTTTTTCGGACAGGTTTAACACGATTACGTATCCTATGAAGTGACTAAACTTCTCAAGGATGGCGAAGAAAGCTCTAATTCCCGCCATTTTTTGTTAATTCACCATGAATTAAAAGAATAGACATGTACAGGCCTATTTAAAACACTGAATTCAACTGGACAGCAGAGGTCGCTGTGTGGACTAGACTGCCTATTCCAATTGTGGGTGTCTCTATAGCTGTCACGTGATACAGCTGAAAGATTTTTTTTTTTTTTGCCACACTGAGCGGAGCTTAGATCGCGCAAGTCAGAAAACTCTCCCAAAAAACACTCAGAGAAAGAGACAGATTGTTTTTCGGACAGGTTTAACACGATTACGTATCCTATGAAGTGACTAAACTTCTCAAGGATGGCGAAGAAAGCTCTAATTCCCGCCATTTTTTGTTAATTCACCATGAATTAAAAGAATAGACATGTACAGGCCTATTTAAAGCACTGAATTCAACTGGCCAGCAGAGGTCGCTGTGTAGCTTTAACTGCCTATTCCAATTGTGGGTGTCTCTATAGCTGTCACGTGATACAACTGAAAAGTTTAATTTTTTCTTAATTGATTTATTTATTTATATGATATTGTATTTCACAGGGTCAGGGGGCCCTAGGGTCCCGCTCCAAGCCCGCCTGAGCCCGGCATCGCTCCGCTCGCCTTCGGCTCGCTCAGGGTGTTCTTGGCTTCAGAGATCCAACTATGTTTCTCAAACATGGTGGCTAAAATTTTCAGTCTGAGGGCCTATTTAAAACACTGAATTCAAATGGCCAACAGAGGTCGCTCTATGGCCTAGACTGCCTATTCCAATTGTGGGTGTCTCTGTAGCAGTCACGTGATACAGCTGAAAGATTTTTTTTTTTTTTTTTCGCCACACTGAGCGGAGCTAATATCGCGCAAGTCAGAAAACTCTCCCAAAAAACACTCAGAGAAAGAGACAGATTGTTTTTCGGACAGGTTTAACATGATAACATATCCTATGAAGTTACTAAACTTCTCAAGGATGGCGAAGAAAGCTCTAATTCCCGCCATTTTTTGTTAATTCACCATGAATTAAAAGAATAGACATGTACAGGCCTATTTAAGACACTGAATTCAACTGGCCAGCAGAGGTCGCTGTGTGGATTAGACTGCCTATTCCAATTGTGGGTGCCTCTATAGCTGTCACGTGGTACAGCTGACAGGATTTTTTTTTTTTTTTTTGCCACACTGGGCGAAGCTTAGATCGCGCAAGTCAGAAAACTCTCCCAAAAAACACTCAGAGAAAGAGACAGATTGTTTTTCGGACAGGTTTAACATGATAACGTATCCTATGAAGTGACTAAACTTCTCAAGGATGGCGAAGAAAGCTCTAATTCCCGCCATTTTTTGTTAATTCACCATGAATTAAAAGAATAGACATGTACAGGCCTATTTAAGACACTGAATTCAACTGGCCAGGAGAGGTCGCTGTGTGGATTAGACTGCCTATTCCAATTGTGGGTGCCTCTATAGCTGTCACGTGGTACAGCTGACAGGATTTTTTTTTTTTTTTTGCCACACTGGGCGAAGCTTAGATCGCGCAAGTCAGAAAACTCTCCCAAAAAACACTCAGAGAAAGAGACAGATTGTTTTTCGGACAGGTTTAACACGATAACGTATCCTATGAAGTGACTAAACTTCTCAAGGATGGCGAAGAAAGCTCTAATTCCCGCCATTTTTTGTTAATTCACCATGAATTAAAAGAATAGACATGTACAGGCCTATTTAAGACACTGAATTCAACTGGCCAGCAGAGGTCGCTGTGTGGATTAGACTGCCTATTCCAATTGTGGGTGCCTCTATAGCTGTCACGTGGTACAGCTGACAGGATTTTTTATTTTTTTTTGCCACACTGGGCGAAGCTTAGATCGCGCAAGTCAGAAAACTCTCCCAAAAAACACTCAGAGAAAGAGACAGATTGTTTTTCGGACAGGTTTAACACGATTACGTATCCTATGAAGTGACTAAACTTCTCAAGGATGGCGAAGAAAGCTCTAATTCCCGCCATTTTTTGTTAATTCACCATGAATTAAAAGAATAGACATGTACAGGCCTATTTAAAACACTGAATTCAACTGGCCAGCAGAGGTCGCTGTGTGGATTAGACTGCCTATTCCAATTGTGGGTGTCTCTATAGCTGTCACGTGATACAGCTGAAAGATTTTTTTTTTTTTTTGCCACACTGAGCGGAGCTTAGATCGCGCAAGTCAGAAAACTCTCCCAAAAAACACTCAGAGAAAGAGACAGATTGTTTTTCGGACAGGTTTAACACGATTACGTATCCTATGAAGTGACTAAACTTCTCAAGGATGGCGAAGAAAGCTCTAATTCCCGCCATTTTTTGTTAATTCACCATGAATTAAAAGAATAGACATGTACAGGCCTATTTAAAACACTGAATTCAACTGGCCAGCAGAGGTCGCTGTGTAGCTTTAACTGCCTATTCCAATTGTGGGTGTCTCTATAGCTGTCACGTGATACAACTGAAAAGTTTAATTTTTTTTTAATTGATTTATTTATTTATATGATATTGTATTTCACAGGGTCAGGGGGCCCTAGGGTCCCGCTCCAAGCCCGCCTGAGCCCGGCATCGCTCCGCTCGCCTTCGGCTCGCTCAGGGTGTTCTTGGCTTCAGAGATCCAACTATGTTTCTCAAACATGGTGGCTAAAATTTTCAGTCTGAGGGCCTATTTAAAACACTGAATTCAAATGGCCAACAGAGGTCGCTCTATGGCCTAGACTGCCTATTCCAATTGTGGGTGTCTCTGTAGCAGTCACGTGATACAGCTGAAAGATTTTTTTTTTTTTTTTTCGCCACACTGAGCGGAGCTAATATCGCGCAAGTCAGAAAACTCTCCCAAAAAACACTCAGAGAAAGAGACAGATTGTTTTTCGGACAGGTTTAACATGATAACATATCCTATGAAGTGACTAAACTTCTCAAGGATGGCGAAGAAAGCTCTAATTCCCGCCATTTTTTGTTAATTCACCATGAATTAAAAGAATAGACATGTACAGGCCTATTTAAGACACTGAATTCAACTGGCCAGCAGAGGTCGCTGTGTGGATTAGACTGCCTATTCCAATTGTGGGTGCCTCTATAGCTGTCACGTGGTACAGCTGACAGGATTTTTTTTTTTTTTTTGCCACACTGGGCGAAGCTTAGATCGCGCAAGTCAGAAAACTCTCCCAAAAAACACTCAGAGAAAGAGACAGATTGTTTTTCGGACAGGTTTAACATGATAATGTATCCTATGAAGTGACTAAACCTCTCAAGGATGGCGAAGAAAGCTCTAATTCCCGCCATTTTTTGTTAATTCACCATGAATTAAAAGAATAGACATGTACAGGCCTATTTAAAACACTGAATTCAACTGGCCAGCAGAGGTCGCTGTGTGGATTAGACTGCCTATTCCAATTGTGGGTGTCTCTATAGCTGTCACGTGATACAGCTGAAAGATTTTTTTTTTTTTTGCCACACTGAGCGGAGCTTAGATCGCGCAAGTCAGAAAACTCTCCCAAAAAACACTCAGAGAAAGAGACAGATTGTTTTTCGGACAGGTTTAACACGATTACGTATCCTATGAAGTGACTAAACTTCTCAAGGATGGCGAAGAAAGCTCTAATTCCCGCCATTTTTTGTTAATTCACCATGAATTAAAAGAATAGACATGTACAGGCCTATTTAAAACACTGAATTCAATTGGCCAGCAGAGGTCGCTGTGTGGATTAGACTGCCTATTCCAATTGTGGGTGTCTCTATAGCTGTCACGTGATACAGCTGAAAGATTTTTTTTTTTTTTGCCACACTGAGCGGAGCTTAGATCGCGCAAGTCAGAAAACTCTCCCAAAAAACACTCAGAGAAAGAGACAGATTGTTTTTCGGACAGGTTTAACACGATTACGTATCCTATGAAGTGACTAAACTTCTCAAGGATGGCGAAGAAAGCTCTAATTCCCGCCATTTTTTGTTAATTCACCATGAATTAAAAGAATAGACATGTACAGGCCTATTTAAAACACTGAATTCAACTGGCCAGCAGAGGTCGCTGTGTGGATTAGACTGCCTATTCCAATTGTGGGTGTCTCTATAGCTGTCACGTGATACAGCTGAAAGATTTTTTTTTTTTTTTGCCACACTGAGCGGAGCTTAGATCGCGCAAGTCAGAAAACTCTCCCAAAAAACACTCAGAGAAAGAGACAGATTGTTTTTCGGACAGGTTTAACACGATTACGTATCCTATGAAGTGACTAAACTTCTCAAGGATGGCGAAGAAAGCTCTAATTCCCGCCATTTTTTGTTAATTCACCATGAATTAAAAGAATAGACATGTACAGGCCTATTTAAAACACTGAATTCAACTGGCCAGCAGAGGTCGCTGTGTAGCTTTAACTGCCTATTCCAATTGTGGGTGTCTCTATAGCTGTCACGTGATACAACTGAAAAGTTTAATTTTTTTTTAATTGATTTATTTATTTATATGATATTGTATTTCACAGGGTCAGGGGGCCCTAGGGTCCCGCTCCAAGCCCGCCTGAGCCCGGCATCGCTCCGCTCGCCTTCGGCTCGCTCAGGGTGTTCTTGGCTTCAGAGATCCAACTATGTTTCTCAAACATGGTGGCTAAAATTTTCAGTCTGAGGGCCTATTTAAAACACTGAATTCAAATGGCCAACAGAGGTCGCTCTATGGCCTAGACTGCCTATTCCAATTGTGGGTGTCTCTGTAGCAGTCACGTGATACAGCTGAAAGATTTTTTTTTTTTTTTTTCGCCACACTGAGCGGAGCTAATATCGCGCAAGTCAGAAAACTCTCCCAAAAAACACTCAGAGAAAGAGACAGATTGTTTTTCGGACAGGTTTAACATGATAACATATCCTATGAAGTGACTAAACTTCTCAAGGATGGCGAAGAAAGCTCTAATTCCCGCCATTTTTTGTTAATTCACCATGAATTAAAAGAATAGACATGTACAGGCCTATTTAAGACACTGAATTCAACTGGCCAGCAGAGGTCGCTGTGTGGATTAGACTGCCTATTCCAATTGTGGGTGTCTCTATAGCTGTCACGTGGTACAGCTGACAGGATTTTTTTTTTTTTTTTGCCACACTGGGCGAAGCTTAGATCGCGCAAGTCAGAAAACTCTCCCAAAAAACACTCAGAGAAAGAGACAGATTGTTTTTCGGACAGGTTTAACATGATAATGTATCCTATGAAGTGACTAAACCTCTCAAGGATGGCGAAGAAAGCTCTAATTCCCGCCATTTTTTGTTAATTCACCATGAATTAAAAGAATAGACATGTACAGGCCTATTTAAAACACTGAATTCAACTGGCCAGCAGAGGTCGCTGTGTGGATTAGACTGCCTATTCCAATTGTGGGTGTCTCTATAGCTGTCACGTGATACAGCTGAAAGATTTTTTTTTTTTTTGCCACACTGAGCGGAGCTTAGATCGCGCAAGTCAGAAAACTCTCCCAAAAAACACTCAGAGAAAGAGACAGATTGTTTTTCGGACAGGTTTAACACGATTACGTATCCTATGAAGTGACTAAACTTCTCAAGGATGGCGAAGAAAGCTCTAATTCCCGCCATTTTTTGTTAATTCACCATGAATTAAAAGAATAGACATGTACAGGCCTATTTAAAACACTGAATTCAATTGGCCAGCAGAGGTCGCTGTGTGGATTAGACTGCCTATTCCAATTGTGGGTGTCTCTATAGCTGTCACGTGATACAGCTGAAAGATTTTTTTTTTTTTTGCCACACTGAGCGGAGCTTAGATCGCGCAAGTCAGAAAACTCTCCCAAAAAACACTCAGAGAAAGAGACAGATTGTTTTTCGGACAGGTTTAACACGATTACGTATCCTATGAAGTGACTAAACTTCTCAAGGATGGCGAAGAAAGCTCTAATTCCCGCCATTTTTTGTTAATTCACCATGAATTAAAAGAATAGACATGTACAGGCCTATTTAAAACACTGAATTCAACTGGCCAGCAGAGGTCGCTGTGTGGATTAGACTGCCTATTCCAATTGTGGGTGTCTCTATAGCTGTCACGTGATACAGCTGAAAGATTTTTTTTTTTTTTTGCCACACTGAGCGGAGCTTAGATCGCGCAAGTCAGAAAACTCTCCCAAAAAACACTCAGAGAAAGAGACAGATTGTTTTTCGGACAGGTTTAACACGATTACGTATCCTATGAAGTGACTAAACTTCTCAAGGATGGCGAAGAAAGCTCTAATTCCCGCCATTTTTTGTTAAATCACCATGAATTAAAAGAATAGACATGTACAGGCCTATTTAAAACACTGAATTCAACTGGCCAGCAGAGGTCGCTGTGTAGCTTTAACTGCCTATTCCAATTGTGGGTGTCTCTATAGCTGTCACGTGATACAACTGAAAAGTTTAATTTTTTTTTAATTGATTTATTTATTTATATGATATTGTATTTCACAGGGTCAGGGGGCCCTAGGGTCCCGCTCCAAGCCCGCCTGAGCCCGGCATCGCTCCGCTCGCCTTCGGCTCGCTCAGGGTGTTCTTGGCTTCAGAGATCCAACTATGTTTCTCAAACATGGTGGCTAAAATTTTCAGTCTGAGGGCCTATTTAAAACACTGAATTCAAATGGCCAACAGAGGTCGCTCTATGGCCTAGACTGCCTATTCCAATTGTGGGTGTCTCTGTAGCAGTCACGTGATACAGCTGAAAGATTTTTTTTTTTTTTTTTTCGCCACACTGAGCGGAGCTAATATCGCGCAAATCAGAAAACTCTCCCAAAAAACACTCAGAGAAAGAGACAGATTGTTTTTCGGACAGGTTTAACATGATAACATATCCTATGAAGTGACTAAACTTCTCAAGGATGGCGAAGAAAGCTCTAATTCCCGCCATTTTTTGTTAATTCACCATGAATTAAAAGAATAGACATGTACAGGCCTATTTAAGACACTGAATTCAACTGGCCAGCAGAGGTCGCTGTGTGGATTAGACTGCCTATTCCAATTGTGGGTGCCTCTATAGCTGTCACGTGGTACAGCTGACAGGATTTTTTTTTTTTTTTTGCCACACTGGGCGAAGCTTAGATCGCGCAAGTCAGAAAACTCTCCCAAAAAACACTCAGAGAAAGAGACAGATTGTTTTTCGGACAGGTTTAACATGATAATGTATCCTATGAAGTGACTAAACCTCTCAAGGATGGCGAAGAAAGCTCTAATTCCCGCCATTTTTTGTTAATTCACCATGAATTAAAAGAATAGACATGTACAGGCCTATTTAAAACACTGAATTCAACTGGCCAGCAGAGGTCGCTGTGTGGATTAGACTGCCTATTCCAATTGTGGGTGTCTCTATAGCTGTCACGTGATACAGCTGAAAGATTTTTTTTTTTTTTGCCACACTGAGCGGAGCTTAGATCGCGCAAGTCAGAAAACTCTCCCAAAAAACACTCAGAGAAAGAGACAGATTGTTTTTCGGACAGGTTTAACACGATTACGTATCCTATGAAGTGACTAAACTTCTCAAGGATGGCGAAGAAAGCTCTAATTCCCGCCATTTTTTGTTAATTCACCATGAATTAAAAGAATAGACATGTACAGGCCTATTTAAAACACTGAATTCAATTGGCCAGCAGAGGTCGCTGTGTGGATTAGACTGCCTATTCCAATTGTGGGTGTCTCTATAGCTGTCACATGATACAGCTGAAAGATTTTTTTTTTTTTTGCCACACTGAGCGGAGCTTAGATCGCGCAAGTCAGAAAACTCTCCCAAAAAACACTCAGAGAAAGAGACAGATTGTTTTTCGGACAGGTTTAACACGATTACGTATCCTATGAAGTGACTAAACTTCTCAAGGATGGCGAAGAAAGCTCTAATTCCCGCCATTTTTTGTTAATTCACCATGAATTAAAAGAATAGACATGTACAGGCCTATTTAAAACACTGAATTCAACTGGCCAGCAGAGGTCGCTGTGTGGATTAGACTGCCTATTCCAATTGTGGGTGTCTCTATAGCTGTCACGTGATACAGCTGAAAGATTTTTTTTTTTTTTTGCCACACTGAGCGGAGCTTAGATCGCGCAAGTCAGAAAACTCTCCCAAAAAACACTCAGAGAAAGAGACAGATTGTTTTTCGGACAGGTTTAACACGATTACGTATCCTATGAAGTGACTAAACTTCTCAAGGATGGCGAAGAAAGCTCTAATTCCCGCCATTTTTTGTTAATTCACCATGAATTAAAAGAATAGACATGTACAGGCCTATTTAAAACACTGAATTCAACTGGCCAGCAGAGGTCGCTGTGTAGCTTTAACTGCCTATTCCAATTGTGGGTGTCTCTATAGCTGTCACGTGATACAACTGAAAAGTTTAATTTTTTTTTAATTGATTTATTTATTTATATGATATTGTATTTCACAGGGTCAGGGGGCCCTAGGGTCCCGCTCCAAGCCCGCCTGAGCCCGGCATCGCTCCGCTCGCCTTCGGCTCGCTCAGGGTGTTCTTGGCTTCAGAGATCCAACTATGTTTCTCAAACATGGTGGCTAAAATTTTCAGTCTGAGGGCCTATTTAAAACACTGAATTCAAATGGCCAACAGAGGTCGCTCTATGGCCTAGACTGCCTATTCCAATTGTGGGTGTCTCTGTAGCAGTCACGTGATACAGCTGAAAGATTTTTTTTTTTTTTTTTTTTTGCCACACTGAGCGGAGCTAATATCGCGCAAGTCAGAAAACTCTCCCAAAAAACACTCAGAGAAAGAGACAGATTGTTTTTCGGACAGGTTTAACATGATAACATATCCTATGAAGTTACTAAACTTCTCAAGGATGGCGAAGAAAGCTCTAATTCCCGCCATTTTTTGTTAATTCACCATGAATTAAAAGAATAGACATGTACAGGCCTATTTAAGACACTGAATTCAACTGGCCAGCAGAGGTCGCTGTGTGGATTAGACTGCCTATTCCAATTGTGGGTGCCTCTATAGCTGTCACGTGGTACAGCTGACAGGATTGTTTTTTTTTTTTTGCCACACTGGGCGAAGCTTAGATCGCGCAAGTCAGAAAACTCTCCCAAAAAACACTCAGAGAAAGAGACAGATTGTTTTTCGGACAGGTTTAACATGATAACGTATCCTATGAAGTGACTAAACTTCTCAAGGATGGCGAAGAAAGCTCTAATTCCCGCCATTTTTTGTTAATTCACCATGAATTAAAAGAATAGACATGTACAGGCCTATTTAAGACACTGAATTCAACTGGCCAGCAGAGGTCGCTGTGTGGATTAGACTGCCTATTCCAATTGTGGGTGCCTCTATAGCTGTCACGTGGTACAGCTGACAGGATTTTTTTTTTTTTTTTTGCCACACTGAGCGGAGCTAATATCGCGCAAGTCAGAAAACTCTCCCAAAAAACACTCAGAGAAAGAGACAGATTGTTTTTCGGACAGGTTTAACATGATAACATATCCTATGAAGTTACTAAACTTCTCAAGGATGGCGAAGAAAGCTCTAATTCCCGCCATTTTTTGTTAATTCACCATGAATTAAAAGAATAGACATGTACAGGCCTATTTAAGACACTGAATTCAACTGGCCAGCAGAGGTCGCTGTGTGGATTAGACTGCCTATTCCAATTGTGGGTGCCTCTATAGCTGTCACGTGGTACAGCTGACAGGATTTTTTATTTTTTTTTGCCACACTGGGCGAAGCTTAGATCGCGCAAGTCAGAAAACTCTCCCAAAAAACACTCAGAGAAAGAGACAGATTGTTTTTCGGACAGGTTTAACATGATAACGTATCCTATGAAGTGACTAAACTTCTCAAGGATGGCGAAGAAAGCTCTAATTCCCGCCATTTTTTGTTAATTCACCATGAATTAAAAGAATAGACATGTACAGGCCTATTTAAAACACTGAATTCAACTGGCCAGCAGAGGTCGCTGTGTAGCTTTAACTGCCTATTCCAATTGTGGGTGTCTCTATAGCTGTCACGTGATACAACTGAAAAGTTTAATTTTTTTTTAATTGATTTATTTATTTATATGATATTGTATTTCACAGGGTCAGGGGGCCCTAGGGTCCCGCTCCAAGCCCGCCTGAGCCCGGCATCGCTCCGCTCGCCTTCGGCTCGCTCAGGGTGTTCTTGGCTTCAGAGATCCAACTATGTTTCTCAAACATGGTGGCTAAAATTTTCAGTCTGAGGGCCTATTTAAAACACTGAATTCAAATGGCCAACAGAGGTCGCTCTATGGCCTAGACTGCCTATTCCAATTGTGGGTGTCTCTGTAGCAGTCACGTGATACAGCTGAAAGATTTTTTTTTTTTTTTTTTTTTGCCACACTGAGCGGAGCTAATATCGCGCAAGTCAGAAAACTCTCCCAAAAAACACTCAGAGAAAGAGACAGATTGTTTTTCGGACAGGTTTAACATGATAACATATCCTATGAAGTTACTAAACTTCTCAAGGATGGCGAAGAAAGCTCTAATTCCCGCCATTTTTTGTTAATTCACCATGAATTAAAAGAATAGACATGTACAGGCCTATTTAAGACACTGAATTCAACTGGCCAGCAGAGGTCGCTGTGTGGATTAGACTGCCTATTCCAATTGTGGGTGCCTCTATAGCTGTCACGTGGTACAGCTGACAGGATTGTTTTTTTTTTTTTGCCACACTGGGCGAAGCTTAGATCGCGCAAGTCAGAAAACTCTCCCAAAAAACACTCAGAGAAAGAGACAGATTGTTTTTCGGACAGGTTTAACATGATAACGTATCCTATGAAGTGACTAAACTTCTCAAGGATGGCGAAGAAAGCTCTAATTCCCGCCATTTTTTGTTAATTCACCATGAATTAAAAGAATAGACATGTACAGGCCTATTTAAGACACTGAATTCAACTGGCCAGCAGAGGTCGCTGTGTGGATTAGACTGCCTATTCCAATTGTGGGTGCCTCTATAGCTGTCACGTGGTACAGCTGACAGGATTTTTTTTTTTTTTTTTGCCACACTGAGCGGAGCTAATATCGCGCAAGTCAGAAAACTCTCCCAAAAAACACTCAGAGAAAGAGACAGATTGTTTTTCGGACAGGTTTAACATGATAACATATCCTATGAAGTTACTAAACTTCTCAAGGATGGCGAAGAAAGCTCTAATTCCCGCCATTTTTTGTTAATTCACCATGAATTAAAAGAATAGACATGTACAGGCCTATTTAAGACACTGAATTCAACTGGCCAGCAGAGGTCGCTGTGTGGATTAGACTGCCTATTCCAATTGTGGGTGCCTCTATAGCTGTCACGTGGTACAGCTGACAGGATTTTTTATTTTTTTTTGCCACACTGGGCGAAGCTTAGATCGCGCAAGTCAGAAAACTCTCCCAAAAAACACTCAGAGAAAGAGACAGATTGTTTTTCGGACAGGTTTAACATGATAACGTATCCTATGAAGTGACTAAACTTCTCAAGGATGGCGAAGAAAGCTCTAATTCCCGCCATTTTTTGTTAATTCACCATGAATTAAAAGAATAGACATGTACAGGCCTATTTAAAACACTGAATTCAACTGGCCAGCAGAGGTCACTGTGTAGCTTTAACTGCCTATTCCAATTGTGGGTGCCTCTATAGCTGTCACGTGGTACAGCTGACAGGATTTTTTTTTTTTTTTTGCCACACTGGGCGAAGCTTAGATCGCGCAAGTCAGAAAACTCTCCCAAAAAACACTCAGAGAAAGAGACAGATTGTTTTTCGGACAGGTTTAACATGATAACGTATCCTATGAAGTGACTAAACTTCTCAAGGATGGCGAAGAAAGCTCTAATTCCCGCCATTTTTTGTTAATTCACCATGAATTAAAAGAATAGACATGTACAGGCCTATTTAAGACACTGAATTCAACTGGCCAGCAGAGGTCGCTGTGTGGACTAGACTGCCTATTCCAATTGTGGGTGTCTCTATAGCTGTCACGTGATACAGCTGAAAGATTTTTTTTTTTTTTGCCACACTGAGCGGAGCTTAGATCGCGCAAGTCAGAAAACTCTCCCAAAAAACACTCAGAGAAAGAGACAGATTGTTTTTCGGACAGGTTTAACACGATTACGTATCCTATGAAGTGACTAAACTTCTCAAGGATGGCGAAGAAAGCTCTAATTCCCGCCATTTTTTGTTAATTCACCATGAATTAAAAGAATAGACATGTACAGGCCTATTTAAAGCACTGAATTCAACTGGCCAGCAGAGGTCGCTGTGTAGCTTTAACTGCCTATTCCAATTGTGGGTGTCTCTATAGCTGTCACGTGATACAACTGAAAAGTTTAATTTTTTCTTAATTGATTTATTTATTTATATGATATTGTATTTCACAGGGTCAGGGGGCCCTAGGGTCCCGCTCCAAGCCCGCCTGAGCCCGGCATCGCTCCGCTCGCCTTCGGCTCGCTCAGGGTGTTCTTGGCTTCAGAGATCCAACTATGTTTCTCAAACATGGTGGCTAAAATTTTCAGTCTGAGGGCCTATTTAAAACACTGAATTCAAATGGCCAACAGAGGTCGCTCTATGGCCTAGACTGCCTATTCCAATTGTGGGTGTCTCTGTAGCAGTCACGTGATACAGCTGAAAGATTTTTTTTTTTTTTTTTCGCCACACTGAGCGGAGCTAATATCGCGCAAGTCAGAAAACTCTCCCAAAAAACACTCAGAGAAAGAGACAGATTGTTTTTCGGACAGGTTTAACATGATAACATATCCTATGAAGTGACTAAACTTCTCAAGGATGGCGAAGAAAGCTCTAATTCCCGCCATTTTTTGTTAATTCACCATGAATTAAAAGAATAGACATGTACAGGCCTATTTAAGACACTGAATTCAACTGGCCAGCAGAGGTCGCTGTGTGGATTAGACTGCCTATTCCAATTGTGGGTGCCTCTATAGCTGTCACGTGGTACAGCTGACAGGATTTTTTTTTTTTTTTTGCCACACTGGGCGAAGCTTAGATCGCGCAAGTCAGAAAACTCTCCCAAAAAACACTCAGAGAAAGAGACAGATTGTTTTTCGGACAGGTTTAACATGATAATGTATCCTATGAAGTGACTAAACCTCTCAAGGATGGCGAAGAAAGCTCTAATTCCCGCCATTTTTTGTTAATTCACCATGAATTAAAAGAATAGACATGTACAGGCCTATTTAAAACACTGAATTCAACTGGCCAGCAGAGGTCGCTGTGTGGATTAGACTGCCTATTCCAATTGTGGGTGTCTCTATAGCTGTCACGTGATACAGCTGAAAGATTTTTTTTTTTTTTTGCCACACTGAGCGGAGCTTAGATCGCGCAAGTCAGAAAACTCTCCCAAAAAACACTCAGAGAAAGAGACAGATTGTTTTTCGGACAGGTTTAACACGATTACGTATCCTATGAAGTGACTAAACTTCTCAAGGATGGCGAAGAAAGCTCTAATTCCCGCCATTTTTTGTTAATTCACCATGAATTAAAAGAATAGACATGTACAGGCCTATTTAAAACACTGAATTCAATTGGCCAGCAGAGGTCGCTGTGTGGATTAGACTGCCTATTCCAATTGTGGGTGTCTCTATAGCTGTCACGTGATACAGCTGAAAGATTTTTTTTTTTTTTGCCACACTGAGCGGAGCTTAGATCGCGCAAGTCAGAAAACTCTCCCAAAAAACACTCAGAGAAAGAGACAGATTGTTTTTCGGACAGGTTTAACACGATTACGTATCCTATGAAGTGACTAAACTTCTCAAGGATGGCGAAGAAAGCTCTAATTCCCGCCATTTTTTGTTAATTCACCATGAATTAAAAGAATAGACATGTACAGGCCTATTTAAGACACTGAATTCAACTGGCCAGCAGAGGTCGCTGTGTGGATTAGACTGCCTATTCCAATTGTGGGTGCCTCTATAGCTGTCACGTGGTACAGCTGACAGGATTGTTTTTTTTTTTTTGCCACACTGGGCGAAGCTTAGATCGCGCAAGTCAGAAAACTCTCCCAAAAAACACTCAGAGAAAGAGACAGATTGTTTTTCGGACAGGTTTAACACGATTACGTATCCTATGAAGTGACTAAACTTCTCAAGGATGGCGAAGAAAGCTCTAATTCCCGCCATTTTTTGTTAATTCACCATGAATTAAAAGAATAGACATGTACAGGCCTATTTAAAACACTGAATTCAACTGGCCAGCAGAGGTCGCTGTGTAGCTTTAACTGCCTATTCCAATTGTGGGTGTCTCTATAGCTGTCACGTGATACAACTGAAAAGTTTAATTTTTTTTTAATTGATTTATTTATTTATATGATATTGTATTTCACAGGGCCTGAGGGGGCCCTAGGGTCCCGCTCCAAGCCCGCCTGAGCCCGGCATCGCTCCGCTCGCCTTCGGCTCGCTCAGGGTGTTCTTGGCTTCAGAGATCCAACTATGTTTCTCAAACATGGTGGCTAAAATTTTCAGTCTGAGGGCCTATTTAAAACACTGAATTCAAATGGCCAACAGAGGTCGCTCTATGGCCTAGACTGCCTATTCCAATTGTGGGTGTCTCTGTAGCAGTCACGTGATACAGCTGAAAGATTTTTTTTTTTTTTTTTTTTTGCCACACTGAGCGGAGCTAATATCGCGCAAGTCAGAAAACTCTCCCAAAAAACACTCAGAGAAAGAGACAGATTGTTTTTCGGACAGGTTTAACATGATAACATATCCTATGAAGTTACTAAACTTCTCAAGGATGGCGAAGAAAGCTCTAATTCCCGCCATTTTTTGTTAATTCACCATGAATTAAAAGAATAGACATGTACAGGCCTATTTAAGACACTGAATTCAACTGGCCAGCAGAGGTCGCTGTGTGGATTAGACTGCCTATTCCAATTGTGGGTGCCTCTATAGCTGTCACGTGGTACAGCTGACAGGATTGTTTTTTTTTTTTTGCCACACTGGGCGAAGCTTAGATCGCGCAAGTCAGAAAACTCTCCCAAAAAACACTCAGAGAAAGAGACAGATTGTTTTTCGGACAGGTTTAACATGATAACGTATCCTATGAAGTGACTAAACTTCTCAAGGATGGCGAAGAAAGCTCTAATTCCCGCCATTTTTTGTTAATTCACCATGAATTAAAAGAATAGACATGTACAGGCCTATTTAAGACACTGAATTCAACTGGCCAGCAGAGGTCGCTGTGTGGATTAGACTGCCTATTCCAATTGTGGGTGCCTCTATAGCTGTCACGTGGTACAGCTGACAGGATTTTTTTTTTTTTTTTTGCCACACTGAGCGGAGCTAATATCGCGCAAGTCAGAAAACTCTCCCAAAAAACACTCAGAGAAAGAGACAGATTGTTTTTCGGACAGGTTTAACATGATAACATATCCTATGAAGTTACTAAACTTCTCAAGGATGGCGAAGAAAGCTCTAATTCCCGCCATTTTTTGTTAATTCACCATGAATTAAAAGAATAGACATGTACAGGCCTATTTAAGACACTGAATTCAACTGGCCAGCAGAGGTCGCTGTGTGGATTAGACTGCCTATTCCAATTGTGGGTGCCTCTATAGCTGTCACGTGGTACAGCTGACAGGATTTTTTATTTTTTTTTGCCACACTGGGCGAAGCTTAGATCGCGCAAGTCAGAAAACTCTCCCAAAAAACACTCAGAGAAAGAGACAGATTGTTTTTCGGACAGGTTTAACATGATAACGTATCCTATGAAGTGACTAAACTTCTCAAGGATGGCGAAGAAAGCTCTAATTCCCGCCATTTTTTGTTAATTCACCATGAATTAAAAGAATAGACATGTACAGGCCTATTTAAAACACTGAATTCAACTGGCCAGCAGAGGTCACTGTGTAGCTTTAACTGCCTATTCCAATTGTGGGTGCCTCTATAGCTGTCACGTGGTACAGCTGACAGGATTTTTTTTTTTTTTTTGCCACACTGGGCGAAGCTTAGATCGCGCAAGTCAGAAAACTCTCCCAAAAAACACTCAGAGAAAGAGACAGATTGTTTTTCGGACAGGTTTAACATGATAACGTATCCTATGAAGTGACTAAACTTCTCAAGGATGGCGAAGAAAGCTCTAATTCCCGCCATTTTTTGTTAATTCACCATGAATTAAAAGAATAGACATGTACAGGCCTATTTAAGACACTGAATTCAACTGGCCAGCAGAGGTCGCTGTGTGGACTAGACTGCCTATTCCAATTGTGGGTGTCTCTATAGCTGTCACGTGATACAGCTGAAAGATTTTTTTTTTTTTTGCCACACTGAGCGGAGCTTAGATCGCGCAAGTCAGAAAACTCTCCCAAAAAACACTCAGAGAAAGAGACAGATTGTTTTTCGGACAGGTTTAACACGATTACGTATCCTATGAAGTGACTAAACTTCTCAAGGATGGCGAAGAAAGCTCTAATTCCCGCCATTTTTTGTTAATTCACCATGAATTAAAAGAATAGACATGTACAGGCCTATTTAAAGCACTGAATTCAACTGGCCAGCAGAGGTCGCTGTGTAGCTTTAACTGCCTATTCCAATTGTGGGTGTCTCTATAGCTGTCACGTGATACAACTGAAAAGTTTAATTTTTTCTTAATTGATTTATTTATTTATATGATATTGTATTTCACAGGGTCAGGGGGCCCTAGGGTCCCGCTCCAAGCCCGCCTGAGCCCGGCATCGCTCCGCTCGCCTTCGGCTCGCTCAGGGTGTTCTTGGCTTCAGAGATCCAACTATGTTTCTCAAACATGGTGGCTAAAATTTTCAGTCTGAGGGCCTATTTAAAACACTGAATTCAAATGGCCAACAGAGGTCGCTCTATGGCCTAGACTGCCTATTCCAATTGTGGGTGTCTCTGTAGCAGTCACGTGATACAGCTGAAAGATTTTTTTTTTTTTTTTTCGCCACACTGAGCGGAGCTAATATCGCGCAAGTCAGAAAACTCTCCCAAAAAACACTCAGAGAAAGAGACAGATTGTTTTTCGGACAGGTTTAACATGATAACATATCCTATGAAGTGACTAAACTTCTCAAGGATGGCGAAGAAAGCTCTAATTCCCGCCATTTTTTGTTAATTCACCATGAATTAAAAGAATAGACATGTACAGGCCTATTTAAGACACTGAATTCAACTGGCCAGCAGAGGTCGCTGTGTGGATTAGACTGCCTATTCCAATTGTGGGTGCCTCTATAGCTGTCACGTGGTACAGCTGACAGGATTTTTTTTTTTTTTTTGCCACACTGGGCGAAGCTTAGATCGCGCAAGTCAGAAAACTCTCCCAAAAAACACTCAGAGAAAGAGACAGATTGTTTTTCGGACAGGTTTAACATGATAATGTATCCTATGAAGTGACTAAACCTCTCAAGGATGGCGAAGAAAGCTCTAATTCCCGCCATTTTTTGTTAATTCACCATGAATTAAAAGAATAGACATGTACAGGCCTATTTAAAACACTGAATTCAACTGGCCAGCAGAGGTCGCTGTGTGGATTAGACTGCCTATTCCAATTGTGGGTGTCTCTATAGCTGTCACGTGATACAGCTGAAAGATTTTTTTTTTTTTTTGCCACACTGAGCGGAGCTTAGATCGCGCAAGTCAGAAAACTCTCCCAAAAAACACTCAGAGAAAGAGACAGATTGTTTTTCGGACAGGTTTAACACGATTACGTATCCTATGAAGTGACTAAACTTCTCAAGGATGGCGAAGAAAGCTCTAATTCCCGCCATTCTTTGTTAATTCACCATGAATTAAAAGAATAGACATGTACAGGCCTATTTAAAACACTGAATTCAATTGGCCAGCAGAGGTCGCTGTGTGGATTAGACTGCCTATTCCAATTGTGGGTGTCTCTATAGCTGTCACGTGATACAGCTGAAAGATTTTTTTTTTTTTTGCCACACTGAGCGGAGCTTAGATCGCGCAAGTCAGAAAACTCTCCCAAAAAACACTCAGAGAAAGAGACAGATTGTTTTTCGGACAGGTTTAACACGATTACGTATCCTATGAAGTGACTAAACTTCTCAAGGATGGCGAAGAAAGCTCTAATTCCCGCCATTTTTTGTTAATTCACCATGAATTAAAAGAATAGACATGTACAGGCCTATTTAAAACACTGAATTCAACTGGCCAGCAGAGGTCGCTGTGTAGCTTTAACTGCCTATTCCAATTGTGGGTGTCTCTATAGCTGTCACGTGATACAACTGAAAAGTTTAATTTTTTTTTAATTGATTTATTTATTTATATGATATTGTATTTCACAGGGCCTGAGGGGGCCCTAGGGTCCCGCTCCAAGCCCGCCTGAGCCCGGCATCGCTCCGCTCGCCTTCGGCTCGCTCAGGGTGTTCTTGGCTTCAGAGATCCAACTATGTTTCTCAAACATGGTGGCTAAAATTTTCAGTCTGAGGGCCTATTTAAAACACTGAATTCAAATGGCCAACAGAGGTCGCTCTATGGCCTAGACTGCCTATTCCAATTGTGGGTGTCTCTGTAGCAGTCACGTGATACAGCTGAAAGATTTTTTTTTTTTTTTTTCGCCACACTGAGCGGAGCTAATATCGCGCAAGTCAGAAAACTCTCCCAAAAAACACTCAGAGAAAGAGACAGATTGTTTTTCGGACAGGTTTAACATGATAACATATCCTATGAAGTGACTAAACTTCTCAAGGATGGCGAAGAAAGCTCTAATTCCCGCCATTTTTTGTTAATTCACCATGAATTAAAAGAATAGACATGTACAGGCCTATTTAAGACACTGAATTCAACTGGCCAGCAGAGGTCGCTGTGTGGATTAGACTGCCTATTCCAATTGTGGGTGCCTCTATAGCTGTCACGTGGTACAGCTGACAGGATTTTTTTTTTTTTTTTGCCACACTGGGCGAAGCTTAGATCGCGCAAGTCAGAAAACTCTCCCAAAAAACACTCAGAGAAAGAGACAGATTGTTTTTCGGACAGGTTTAACATGATAATGTATCCTATGAAGTGACTAAACCTCTCAAGGATGGCGAAGAAAGCTCTAATTCCCGCCATTTTTTGTTAATTCACCATGAATTAAAAGAATAGACATGTACAGGCCTATTTAAAACACTGAATTCAACTGGCCAGCAGAGGTCGCTGTGTGGATTAGACTGCCTATTCCAATTGTGGGTGTCTCTATAGCTGTCACGTGATACAGCTGAAAGATTTTTTTTTTTTTTTGCCACACTGAGCGGAGCTTAGATCGCGCAAGTCAGAAAACTCTCCCAAAAAACACTCAGAGAAAGAGACAGATTGTTTTTCGGACAGGTTTAACACGATTACGTATCCTATGAAGTGACTAAACTTCTCAAGGATGGCGAAGAAAGCTCTAATTCCCGCCATTCTTTGTTAATTCACCATGAATTAAAAGAATAGACATGTACAGGCCTATTTAAAACACTGAATTCAATTGGCCAGCAGAGGTCGCTGTGTGGATTAGACTGCCTATTCCAATTGTGGGTGTCTCTATAGCTGTCACGTGATACAGCTGAAAGATTTTTTTTTTTTTTGCCACACTGAGCGGAGCTTAGATCGCGCAAGTCAGAAAACTCTCCCAAAAAACACTCAGAGAAAGAGACAGATTGTTTTTCGGACAGGTTTAACACGATTACGTATCCTATGAAGTGACTAAACTTCTCAAGGATGGCGAAGAAAGCTCTAATTCCCGCCATTTTTTGTTAATTCACCATGAATTAAAAGAATAGACATGTACAGGCCTATTTAAAACACTGAATTCAACTGGCCAGCAGAGGTCGCTGTGTAGCTTTAACTGCCTATTCCAATTGTGGGTGTCTCTATAGCTGTCACGTGATACAACTGAAAAGTTTAATTTTTTTTTAATTGATTTATTTATTTATATGATATTGTATTTCACAGGGCCTGAGGGGGCCCTAGGGTCCCGCTCCAAGCCCGCCTGAGCCCGGCATCGCTCCGCTCGCCTTCGGCTCGCTCAGGGTGTTCTTGGCTTCAGAGATCCAACTATGTTTCTCAAACATGGTGGCTAAAATTTTCAGTCTGAGGGCCTATTTAAAACACTGAATTCAAATGGCCAACAGAGGTCGCTCTATGGCCTAGACTGCCTATTCCAATTGTGGGTGTCTCTGTAGCAGTCACGTGATACAGCTGAAAGATTTTTTTTTTTTTTTTTTTTTTTTTTTTTTTGCCACACTGAGCGGAGCTAATATCGCGCAAGTCAGAAAACTCTCCCAAAAAACACTCAGAGAAAGAGACAGATTGTTTTTCGGACAGGTTTAACATGATAACATATCCTATGAAGTTACTAAACTTCTCAAGGATGGCGAAGAAAGCTCTAATTCCCGCCATTTTTTGTTAATTCACCATGAATTAAAAGAATAGACATGTACAGGCCTATTTAAGACACTGAATTCAACTGGCCAGCAGAGGTCGCTGTGTGGATTAGACTGCCTATTCCAATTGTGGGTGCCTCTATAGCTGTCACGTGGTACAGCTGACAGGATTTTTTTTTTTTTTTTGCCACACTGGGCGAAGCTTAGATCGCGCAAGTCAGAAAACTCTCCCAAAAAACACTCAGAGAAAGAGACAGATTGTTTTTCGGACAGGTTTAACATGATAACGTATCCTATGAAGTGACTAAACTTCTCAAGGATGGCGAAGAAAGCTCTAATTCCCGCCATTTTTTGTTAATTCACCATGAATTAAAAGAATAGACATGTACAGGCCTATTTAAGACACTGAATTCAACTGGCCAGCAGAGGTCGCTGTGTGGACTAGACTGCCTATTCCAATTGTGGGTGTCTCTATAGCTGTCACGTGATACAGCTGAAAGATTTTTTTTTTTTTTGCCACACTGAGCGGAGCTTAGATCGCGCAAGTCAGAAAACTCTCCCAAAAAACACTCAGAGAAAGAGACAGATTGTTTTTCGGACAGGTTTAACACGATTACGTATCCTATGAAGTGACTAAACTTCTCAAGGATGGCGAAGAAAGCTCTAATTCCCGCCATTTTTTGTTAATTCACCATGAATTAAAAGAATAGACATGTACAGGCCTATTTAAAGCACTGAATTCAACTGGCCAGCAGAGGTCGCTGTGTAGCTTTAACTGCCTATTCCAATTGTGGGTGTCTCTATAGCTGTCACGTGATACAACTGAAAAGTTTAATTTTTTCTTAATTGATTTATTTATTTATATGATATTGTATTTCACAGGGTCAGGGGGCCCTAGGGTCCCGCTCCAAGCCCGCCTGAGCCCGGCATCGCTCCGCTCGCCTTCGGCTCGCTCAGGGTGTTCTTGGCTTCAGAGATCCAACTATGTTTCTCAAACATGGTGGCTAAAATTTTCAGTCTGAGGGCCTATTTAAAACACTGAATTCAAATGGCCAACAGAGGTCGCTCTATGGCCTAGACTGCCTATTCCAATTGTGGGTGTCTCTGTAGCAGTCACGTGATACAGCTGAAAGATTTTTTTTTTTTTTTTTCGCCACACTGAGCGGAGCTAATATCGCGCAAGTCAGAAAACTCTCCCAAAAAACACTCAGAGAAAGAGACAGATTGTTTTTCGGACAGGTTTAACATGATAACATATCCTATGAAGTGACTAAACTTCTCAAGGATGGCGAAGAAAGCTCTAATTCCCGCCATTTTTTGTTAATTCACCATGAATTAAAAGAATAGACATGTACAGGCCTATTTAAGACACTGAATTCAACTGGCCAGCAGAGGTCGCTGTGTGGATTAGACTGCCTATTCCAATTGTGGGTGCCTCTATAGCTGTCACGTGGTACAGCTGACAGGATTTTTTATTTTTTTTTGCCACACTGGGCGAAGCTTAGATCGCGCAAGTCAGAAAACTCTCCCAAAAAACACTCAGAGAAAGAGACAGATTGTTTTTCGGACAGGTTTAACATGATAACGTATCCTATGAAGTGACTAAACTTCTCAAGGATGGCGAAGAAAGCTCTAATTCCCGCCATTTTTTGTTAATTCACCATGAATTAAAAGAATAGACATGTACAGGCCTATTTAAAACACTGAATTCAACTGGCCAGCAGAGGTCGCTGTGTGGATTAGACTGCCTATTCCAATTGTGGGTGTCTCTATAGCTGTCACGTGATACAGCTGAAAGATTTTTTTTTTTTTTGCCACACTGAGCGGAGCTTAGATCGCGCAAGTCAGAAAACTCTCCCAAAAAACACTCAGAGAAAGAGACAGATTGTTTTTCGGACAGGTTTAACACGATTACGTATCCTATGAAGTGACTAAACTTCTCAAGGATGGCGAAGAAAGCTCTAATTCCCGCCATTTTTTGTTAATTCACCATGAATTAAAAGAATAGACATGTACAGGCCTATTTAAAACACTGAATTCAACTGGCCAGCAGAGGTCGCTGTGTAGCTTTAACTGCCTATTCCAAATGTGGGTGTCTCTATAGCTGTCACGTGATACAACTGAAAAGTTTAATTTTTTTTTAATTGATTTATTTATTTATATGATATTGTATTTCACAGGGTCAGGGGGCCCTAGGGTCCCGCTCCAAGCCCGCCTGAGCCCGGCATCGCTCCGCTCGCCTTCGGCTCGCTCAGGGTGTTCTTGGCTTCAGAGATCCAACTATGTTTCTCAAACATGGTGGCTAAAATTTTCAGTCTGAGGGCCTATTTAAAACACTGAATTCAAATGGCCAACAGAGGTCGCTCTATGGCCTAGACTGCCTATTCCAATTGTGGGTGTCTCTGTAGCAGTCACGTGATACAGCTGAAAGATTTTTTTTTTTTTTTTTTGCCACACTGAGCGGAGCTTATATCGCGCAAGTCAGAAAACTCTCCCAAAAAACACTCAGAGAAAGAGACAGATTGTTTTTCGGACAGGTTTAACATGATAACATATCCTATGAAGTGACTAAACTTCTCAAGGATGGCGAAGAAAGCTCTAATTCCCGCCATTTTTTGTTAATTCACCATGAATTAAAAGAATAGACATGTACAGGCCTATTTAAGACACTGAATTCAACTGGCCAGCAGAGGTCGCTGTGTAGCTTTAACTGCCTATTCCAATTGTGGGTGTCTCTATAGCTGTCACGTGATACAACTGAAAAGTTTAATTTTTTTTTAATTGATTTATTTATTTATATGATATTGTATTTCACAGGGTCAGGGGGCCCTAGGGTCCCGCTCCAAGCCCGCCTGAGCCCGGCATCGCTCCGCTCGCCTTCGGCTCGCTCAGGGTGTTCTTGGCTTCAGAGATCCAACTATGTTTCTCAAACATGGTGGCTAAAAATTTCAGTCTGAGGGCCTATTTAAAACACTGAATTCAAATGACCAACAGAGGTCGCTCCATGGCCTAGACTGCCTATTCCAATTGTGGGTGTCTCTGTAGCAGTCACGTGATACAGCTGAAAGATTTTTTTTTTTTTTTTTTGCCACACTGAGCGGAGCTAATATCGCGCAAGTCAGAAAACTCTCCCAAAAAACACTCAGAGAAAGAGACAGATTGTTTTTCGGACAGGTTTAACATGATAACATATCCTATGAAGTTACTAAACTTCTCAAGGATGGCGAAGAAAGCTCTAATTCCCGCCATTTTTTGTTAATTCACCATGAATTAAAAGAATAGACATGTACAGGCCTATTTAAGACACTGAATTCAACTGGCCAGCAGAGGTCGCTGTGTGGATTAGACTGCCTATTCCAATTGTGGGTGCCTCTATAGCTGTCACGTGGTACAGCTGACAGGATTTTTTATTTTTTTTTGCCACACTGGGCGAAGCTTAGATCACGCAAGTCAGAAAACTCTCCCAAAAAACACTCAGAGAAAGAGACAGATTGTTTTTCGGACAGGTTTAACATGATAACGTATCCTATGAAGTGACTAAACTTCTCAAGGATGGCGAAGAAAGCTCTAATTCCCGCCATTTTTTGTTAATTCACCATGAATTAAAAGAATAGACATGTACAGGCCTATTTAAAACACTGAATTCAACTGGCCAGCAGAGGTCGCTGTGTGGATTAGACTGCCTATTCCAATTGTGGGTGTCTCTATAGCTGTCACGTGATACAGCTGAAAGATTTTTTTTTTTTTTGACACACTGAGCGGAGCTTAGATCGCGCAAGTCAGAAAACTCTCCCAAAAAACACTCAGAGAAAGAGACAGATTGTTTTTCGGACAGGTTTAACACGATTACGTATCCTATGAAGTGACTAAACTTCTCAAGGATGGCGAAGAAAGCTCTAATTCCCGCCATTTTTTGTTAATTCACCATGAATTGAAAGAATAGACATGTACAGGCCTATTTAAAACACTGAATTCAACTGGCCAGCAGAGGTCGCTGTGTAGCTTTAACTGCCTATTCCAATTGTGGGTGTCTCTATAGCTGTCACGTGATACAACTGAAAAGTTTAATTTTTTTTTAATTGATTTATTTATTTATATGATATTGTATTTCACAGGGTCAGGGGGCCCTAGGGTCCCGCTCCGCTCCGCCTTCGGCGGAGGCCTGAGGGGGCCCTAGGGTCCCGCTCCGCTCCGCCTTCGGCGGAGGCCTGAGAGGGCCCTAGGGTCCCGCTCCAAGCCCGCCTGAGCCCGGCATCGCTCCGCTCGCCTTCGGCTCACTCAGGGTGTTCTTGGCTTCAGAGATCCAACTATGTTTCTCAAACATGGTGGCTAAAATTTTCAGTCTGAGGGCCTATTTAAAACACTGAATTCAAATGGCCAACAGAGGTCGCTCTATGGCCTAGACTGCCTATTCCAATTGTGGGTGTCTCTGTAGCAGTCACGTGATACAGCTGAAAGATTTTTTTTTTTTTTTTTTTGCCACACTGAGCGGAGCTTATATCGCGCAAGTCAGAAAACTCTCCCAAAAAACACTCAGAGAAAGAGACAGATTGTTTTTCGGACAGGTTTAACATGATAACATATCCTATGAAGTGACTAAACTTCTCAAGGATGGCGAAGAAAGCTCTAATTCCCGCCATTTTTTGTTAATTCACCATGAATTAAAAGAATAGACATGTACAGGCCTATTTAAGACACTGAATTCAACTGGCCAGCAGAGGTCGCTGTGTAGCTTTAACTGCCTATTCCAATTGTGGGTGTCTCTATAGCTGTCACGTGATACAACTGAAAAGTTTAATTTTTTTTTAATTGATTTATTTATTTATATGATATTGTATTTCACAGGGTCAGGGGGCCCTAGGGTCCCGCTCCAAGCCCGCCTGAGCCCGGCATCGCTCCGCTCGCCTTCGGCTCGCTCAGGGTGTTCTTGGCTTCAGAGATCCAACTATGTTTCTCAAACATGGTGGCTAAAATTTTCAGTCTGAGGGCCTATTTAAAACACTGAATTCAAATGGCCAACAGAGGTCGCTCTATGGCCTAGACTGCCTATTCCAATTGTGGGTGTCTCTGTAGCAGTCACGTGATACAGCTGAAAGATTTTTTTTTTTTTTTTTTTGCCACACTGAGCGGAGCTTATATCGCGCAAGTCAGAAAACTCTCCCAAAAAACACTCAGAGAAAGAGACAGATTGTTTTTCGGACAGGTTTAACATGATAACATATCCTATGAAGTTACTAAACTTCTCAAGGATGGCGAAGAAAGCTCTAATTCCCGCCATTTTTTGTTAATTCACCATGAATTAAAAGAATAGACATGTACAGGCCTATTTAAGACACTGAATTCAACTGGCCAGCAGAGGTCGCTGTGTGGATTAGACTGCCTATTCCAATTGTGGGTGTCTCTATAGCTGTCACGTGGTACAGCTGACAGGATTTTTTTTTTTTTTTTTTTTTGCCACACTGGGCGAAGCTTAGATCGCGCAAGTCAGAAAACTCTCCCAAAAAACACTCAGAGAAAGAGACAGATTGTTTTTCGGACAGGTTTAACACGATTACGTATCCTATGAAGTGACTAAACTTCTCAAGGATGGCGAAGAAAGCTCTAATTCCCGCCATTTTTTGTTAATTCACCATGAATTAAAAGAATAGACATGTACAGGCCTATTTAAAACACTGAATTCAACTGGCCAGCAGAGGTCGCTGTGTGGATTAGACTGCCTATTCCAATTGTGGGTGTCTCTATAGCTGTCACGTGATACAGCTGAAAGATTTTTTTTTTTTTTGCCACACTGAGCGGAGCTTAGATCGCGCAAGTCAGAAAACTCTCCCAAAAAACACTCAGAGAAAGAGACAGATTGTTTTTCGGACAGGTTTAACACGATTACGTATCCTATGAAGTGACTAAACTTCTCAAGGATGGCGAAGAAAGCTCTAATTCCCGCCATTTTTTGTTAATTCACCATGAATTAAAAGAATAGACATGTACAGGCCTATTTAAAACACTGAATTCAACTGGCCAGCAGAGGTCGCTGTGTAGCTTTAACTGCCTATTCCAATTGTGGGTGTCTCTATAGCTGTCACGTGATACAACTGAAAAGTTTAATTTTTTTTTAATTGATTTATTTATTTATATGATATTGTATTTCACAGGGTCAGGGGGCCCTAGGGTCCCGCTCCAAGCCCGCCTGAGCCCGGCATCGCTCCGCTCGCCTTCGGCTCGCTCAGGGTGTTCTTGGCTTCAGAGATCCAACTATGTTTCTCAAACATGGTGGCTAAAAATTTCAGTCTGAGGGCCTATTTAAAACACTGAATTCAAATGACCAACAGAGGTCGCTCCATGGCCTAGACTGCCTATTCCAATTGTGGGTGTCTCTGTAGCAGTCACGTGATACAGCTGAAAGATTTTTTTTTTTTTTTTTTTTGCCACACTGAGCGGAGCTAATATCGCGCAAGTCAGAAAACTCTCCCAAAAAACACTCAGAGAAAGAGACAGATTGTTTTTCGGACAGGTTTAACATGATAACATATCCTATGAAGTTACTAAACTTCTCAAGGATGGCGAAGAAAGCTCTAATTCCCGCCATTTTTTGTTAATTCACCATGAATTAAAAGAATAGACATGTACAGGCCTATTTAAGACACTGAATTCAACTGGCCAGCAGAGGTCGCTGTGTGGATTAGACTGCCTATTCCAATTGTGGGTGCCTCTATAGCTGTCACGTGGTACAGCTGACAGGATTTTTTATTTTTTTTTGCCACACTGGGCGAAGCTTAGATCGCGCAAGTCAGAAAACTCTCCCAAAAAACACTCAGAGAAAGAGACAGATTGGTTTTCGGACAGGTTTAACATGATAACGTATCCTATGAAGTGACTAAACTTCTCAAGGATGGCGAAGAAAGCTCTAATTCCCGCCATTTTTTGTTAATTCACCATGAATTAAAAGAATAGACATGTACAGGCCTATTTAAAACACTGAATTCAACTGGCCAGCAGAGGTCGCTGTGTGGATTAGACTGCCTGTTCCAATTGTGGGTGTCTCTATAGCTGTCACGTGATACAGCTGAAAGATTTTTTTTTTTTTTGCCACACTGAGCGGAGCTTAGATCGCGCAAGTCAGAAAACTCTCCCAAAAAACACTCAGAGAAAGAGACAGATTGTTTTTCGGACAGGTTTAACACGATTACGTATCCTATGAAGTGACTAAACTTCTCAAGGATGGCGAAGAAAGCTCTAATTCCCGCCATTTTTTGTTAATTCACCATGAATTAAAAGAATAGACATGTACAGGCCTATTTAAAACACTGAATTCAACTGGCCAGCAGAGGTCGCTGTGTGGATTAGACTGCCTATTCCAATTGTGGGTGCCTCTATAGCTGTCACGTGGTACAGCTGACAGGATTTTTTATTTTTTTTTGCCACACTGGGCGAAGCTTAGATCGCGCAAGTCAGAAAACTCTCCCAAAAAACACTCAGAGAAAGAGACAGATTGTTTTTCGGACAGGTTTAACATGATAACGTATCCTATGAAGTTACTAAACTTCTCAAGGATGGCGAAGAAAGCTCTAATTCCCGCCATTTTTTGTTAATTCACCATGAATTAAAAGAATAGACATGTACAGGCCTATTTAAGACACTGAATTCAACTGGCGAGCAGAGGTCGCTGTGTGGATTAGACTGCCTATTCCAATTGTGGGTGCCTCTATAGCTGTCACGTGGTACAGCTGACAGGATTTTTTTTTTTTTTTTGCCACACTGGGCGAAGCTTAGATCGCGCAAGTCAGAAAACTCTCCCAAAAAACACTCAGAGAAAGAGACAGATTGTTTTTCGGACAGGTTTAACATGATAACGTATCCTATGAAGTGACTAAACTTCTCAAGGATGGCGAAGAAAGCTCTAATTCCCGCCATTTTTTGTTAATTCACCATGAATTAAAAGAATAGACATGTACAGGCCTATTTAAGACACTGAATTCAACTGGCCAGCAGAGGTCGCTGTGTGGACTAGACTGCCTATTCCAATTGTGGGTGTCTCTATAGCTGTCACGTGATACAGCTGAAAGATTTTTTTTTTTTTTGCCACACTGAGCGGAGCTTAGATCGCGCAAGTCAGAAAACTCTCCCAAAAAACACTCAGAGAAAGAGACAGATTGTTTTTCGGACAGGTTTAACACGATTACGTATCCTATGAAGTGACTAAACTTCTCAAGGATGGCGAAGAAAGCTCTAATTCCCGCCATTTTTTGTTAATTCACCATGAATTAAAAGAATAGACATGTACAGGCCTATTTAAAGCACTGAATTCAACTGGCCAGCAGAGGTCGCTGTGTAGCTTTAACTGCCTATTCCAATTGTGGGTGTCTCTATAGCTGTCACGTGATACAACTGAAAAGTTTAATTTTTTCTTAATTGATTTATTTATTTATATGATATTGTATTTCACAGGGTCAGGGGGCCCTAGGGTCCCGCTCCAAGCCCGCCTGAGCCCGGCATCGCTCCGCTCGCCTTCGGCTCGCTCAGGGTGTTCTTGGCTTCAGAGATCCAACTATGTTTCTCAAACATGGTGGCTAAAATTTTCAGTCTGAGGGCCTATTTAAAACACTGAATTCAACTGGCCAGCAGAGGTTGCTGTGTGGATTAGACTGCCTATTCCAATTGTGGGTGCCTCTATAGCTGTCACGTGGTACAGCTGACAGGATTTTTTTTTTTTTTTTGCCACACTGGGCGAAGCTTAGATCGCGCAAGTCAGAAAACTCTCCCAAAAAACACTCAGAGAAAGAGACAGATTGTTTTTCGGACAGGTTTAACATGATAATGTATCCTATGAAGTGACTAAACCTCTCAAGGATGGCGAAGAAAGCTCTAATTCCCGCCATTTTTTGTTAATTCACCATGAATTAAAAGAATAGACATGTACAGGCCTATTTAAAACACTGAATTCAACTGGCCAGCAGAGGTCGCTGTGTGGATTAGACTGCCTATTCCAATTGTGGGTGTCTCTATAGCTGTCACGTGATACAGCTGAAAGATTTTTTTTTTTTTTGCCACACTGAGCGGAGCTTAGATCGCGCAAGTCAGAAAACTCTCCCAAAAAACACTCAGAGAAAGAGACAGATTGTTTTTCGGACAGGTTTAACACGATTACGTATCCTATGAAGTGACTAAACTTCTCAAGGATGGCGAAGAAAGCTCTAATTCCCGCCATTTTTTGTTAATTCACCATGAATTAAAAGAATAGACATGTACAGGCCTATTTAAAACACTGAATTCAACTGGCCAGCAGAGGTCGCTGTGTGGATTAGACTGCCTATTCCAATTGTGGGTGTCTCTATAGCTGTCACGTGATACAGCTGAAAGATTTTTTTTTTTTTTGCCACACTGAGCGGAGCTTAGATCACGCAAGTCAGAAAACTCTCCCAAAAAACACTCAGAGAAAGAGACAGATTGTTTTTCGGACAGGTTTAACACGATTACGTATCCTATGAAGTGACTAAACTTCTCAAGGATGGCGAAGAAAGCTCTAATTCCCGCCATTTTTTGTTAATTCACCATGAATTAAAAGAATAGACATGTACAGGCCTATTTAAAACACTGAATTCAACTGGCCAGCAGAGGTCGCTGTGTAGCTTTAACTGCCTATTCCAATTGTGGGTGTCTCTATAGCTGTCACGTGATACAACTGAAAAGTTTAATTTTTTTTTAATTGATTTATTTATTTATATGATATTGTATTTCACAGGGCCTGAGGGGGCCCTAGGGTCCCGCTCCAAGCCCGCCTGAGCCCGGCATCGCTCCGCTCGCCTTCGGCTCGCTCAGGGTGTTCTTGGCTTCAGAGATCCAACTATGTTTCTCAAACATGGTGGCTAAAAATTTCAGTCTGAGGGCCTATTTAAAACACTGAATTCAAATGACCAACAGAGGTCGCTCCATGGCCTAGACTGCCTATTCCAATTGTGGGTGTCTCTGTAGCAGTCACGTGATACAGCTGAAAGATTTTTTTTTTTTTTTTTTGCCAAACTGAGCGGAGCTAATATCGCGCAAGTCAGAAAACTCTCCCAAAAAACACTCAGAGAAAGAGACAGATTGTTTTTCGGACAGGTTTAACATGATAACATATCCTATGAAGTTACTAAACTTCTCAAGGATGGCGAAGAAAGCTCTAATTCCCGCCATTTTTTGTTAATTCACCATGAATTAAAAGAATAGACATGTACAGGCCTATTTAAGACACTGAATTCAACTGGCCAGCAGAGGTCGCTGTGTGGATTAGACTGCCTATTCCAATTGTGGGTGCCTCTATAGCTGTCACGTGGTACAGCTGACAGGATTTTTTATTTTTTTTTGCCACACTGGGCGAAGCTTAGATCGCGCAAGTCAGAAAACTCTCCCAAAAAACACTCAGAGAAAGAGACAGATTGTTTTTCGGACAGGTTTAACATGATAACGTATCCTATGAAGTGACTAAACTTCTCAAGGATGGCGAAGAAAGCTCTAATTCCCGCCATTTTTTGTTAATTCACCATGAATTAAAAGAATAGACATGTACAGGCCTATTTAAAACACTGAATTCAACTGGCCAGCAGAGGTCGCTGTGTGGATTAGACTGCCTATTCCAATTGTGGGTGTCTCTATAGCTGTCACGTGATACAGCTGAAAGATTTTTTTTTTTTTTGCCACACTGAGCGGAGCTTAGATCGCGCAAGTCAGAAAACTCTCCCAAAAAACACTCAGAGAAAGAGACAGATTGTTTTTCGGACAGGTTTAACACGATTACGTATCCTATGAAGTGACTAAACTTCTCAAGGATGGCGAAGAAAGCTCTAATTCCCGCCATTTTTTGTTAATTCACCATGAATTGAAAGAATAGACATGTACAGGCCTATTTAAAACACTGAATTCAACTGGCCAGCAGAGGTCGCTGTGTAGCTTTAACTGCCTATTCCAATTGTGGGTGTCTCTATAGCTGTCACGTGATACAACTGAAAAGTTTAATTTTTTTTTAATTGATTTATTTATTTATATGATATTGTATTTCACAGGGTCAGGGGGCCCTAGGGTCCCGCTCCGCTCCGCCTTCGGCGGAGGCCTGAGGGGGCCCTAGGGTCCCGCTCCGAGCCCGCCTGAGCCCGGCATCGCTCCGCTCGCCTTCGGCTCACTCAGGGTGTTCTTGGCTTCAGAGATCCAACTATGTTTCTCAAACATGGTGGCTAAAATTTTCAGTCTGAGGGCCTATTTAAAACACTGAATTCAAATGGCCAACAGAGGTCGCTCTATGGCCTAGACTGCCTATTCCAATTGTGGGTGTCTCTGTAGCAGTCACGTGATACAGCTGAAAGATTTTTTTTTTTTTTTTTCGCCACACTGAGCGGAGCTAATATCGCGCAAGTCAGAAAACTCTCCCAAAAAACACTCAGAGAAAGAGACAGATTGTTTTTCGGACAGGTTTAACATGATAACATATCCTATGAAGTGACTAAACTTCTCAAGGATGGCGAAGAAAGCTCTAATTCCCGCCATTTTTTGTTAATTCACCATGAATTAAAAGAATAGACATGTACAGGCCTATTTAAGACACTGAATTCAACTGGCCAGCAGAGGTCGCTGTGTGGATTAGACTGCCTATTCCAATTGTGGGTGCCTCTATAGCTGTCACGTGGTACAGCTGACAGGATTTTTTTTTTTTTTTTGCCACACTGGGCGAAGCTTAGATCGCGCAAGTCAGAAAACTCTCCCAAAAAACACTCAGAGAAAGAGACAGATTGTTTTTCGGACAGGTTTAACATGATAACGTATCCTATGAAGTGACTAAACCTCTCAAGGATGGCGAAGAAAGCTCTAATTCCCGCCATTTTTTGTTAATTCACCATGAATTAAAAGAATAGACATGTACAGGCCTATTTAAAACACTGAATTCAACTGGCCAGCAGAGGTCGCTGTGTGGATTAGACTGCCTATTCCAATTGTGGGTGCCTCTATAGCTGTCACGTGGTACAGCTGACAGGATTTTTTATTTTTTTTTGCCACACTGGGCGAAGCTTAGATCGCGCAAGTCAGAAAACTCTCCCAAAAAACACTCAGAGAAAGAGACAGATTGTTTTTCGGACAGGTTTAACATGATAACGTATCCTATGAAGTTACTAAACTTCTCAAGGATGGCGAAGAAAGCTCTAATTCCCGCCATTTTTTGTTAATTCACCATGAATTAAAAGAATAGACATGTACAGGCCTATTTAAGACACTGAATTCAACTGGCGAGCAGAGGTCGCTGTGTGGATTAGACTGCCTATTCCAATTGTGGGTGCCTCTATAGCTGTCACGTGGTACAGCTGACAGGATTTTTTTTTTTTTTTTGCCACACTGGGCGAAGCTTAGATCGCGCAAGTCAGAAAACTCTCCCAAAAAACACTCAGAGAAAGAGACAGATTGTTTTTCGGACAGGTTTAACATGATAACGTATCCTATGAAGTGACTAAACTTCTCAAGGATGGCGAAGAAAGCTCTAATTCCCGCCATTTTTTGTTAATTCACCATGAATTAAAAGAATAGACATGTACAGGCCTATTTAAGACACTGAATTCAACTGGCCAGCAGAGGTCGCTGTGTGGACTAGACTGCCTATTCCAATTGTGGGTGTCTCTATAGCTGTCACGTGATACAGCTGAAAGGTTTTTTTTTTTTTTGCCACACTGAGCGGAGCTTAGATCGCGCAAGTCAGAAAACTCTCCCAAAAAACACTCAGAGAAAGAGACAGATTGTTTTTCGGACAGGTTTAACACGATTACGTATCCTATGAAGTGACTAAACTTCTCAAGGATGGCGAAGAAAGCTCTAATTCCCGCCATTTTTTGTTAATTCACCATGAATTAAAAGAATAGACATGTACAGGCCTATTTAAAGCACTGAATTCAACTGGCCAGCAGAGGTCGCTGTGTAGCTTTAACTGCCTATTCCAATTGTGGGTGTCTCTATAGCTGTCACGTGATACAACTGAAAAGTTTAATTTTTTCTTAATTGATTTATTTATTTATATGATATTGTATTTCACAGGGTCAGGGGGCCCTAGGGTCCCGCTCCAAGCCCGCCTGAGCCCGGCATCGCTCCGCTCGCCTTCGGCTCGCTCAGGGTGTTCTTGGCTTCAGAGATCCAACTATGTTTCTCAAACATGGTGGCTAAAATTTTCAGTCTGAGGGCCTATTTAAAACACTGAATTCAACTGGCCAGCAGAGGTCGCTGTGTGGATTAGACTGCCTATTCCAATTGTGGGTGCCTCTATAGCTGTCACGTGGTACAGCTGACAGGATTTTTTTTTTTTTTTTGCCACACTGGGCGAAGCTTAGATCGCGCAAGTCAGAAAACTCTCCCAAAAAACACTCAGAGAAAGAGACAGATTGTTTTTCGGACAGGTTTAACATGATAATGTATCCTATGAAGTGACTAAACCTCTCAAGGATGGCGAAGAAAGCTCTAATTCCCGCCATTTTTTGTTAATTCACCATGAATTAAAAGAATAGACATGTACAGGCCTATTTAAAACACTGAATTCAACTGGCCAGCAGAGGTCGCTGTGTGGATTAGACTGCCTATTCCAATTGTGGGTGTCTCTATAGCTGTCACGTGATACAGCTGAAAGATTTTTTTTTTTTTTGCCACACTGAGCGGAGCTTAGATCGCGCAAGTCAGAAAACTCTCCCAAAAAACACTCAGAGAAAGAGACAGATTGTTTTTCGGACAGGTTTAACACGATTACGTATCCTATGAAGTGACTAAACTTCTCAAGGATGGCGAAGAAAGCTCTAATTCCCGCCATTTTTTGTTAATTCACCATGAATTAAAAGAATAGACATGTACAGGCCTATTTAAGACACTGAATTCAACTGGCCAGCAGAGGTCGCTGTGTGGATTAGACTGCCTATTCCAATTGTGGGTGCCTCTATAGCTGTCACGTGGTACAGCTGACAGGATTTTTTATTTTTTTTTGCCACACTGGGCGAAGCTTAGATCGCGCAAGTCAGAAAACTCTCCCAAAAAACACTCAGAGAAAGAGACAGATTGTTTTTCGGACAGGTTTAACATGATAACGTATCCTATGAAGTTACTAAACTTCTCAAGGATGGCGAAGAAAGCTCTAATTCCCGCCATTTTTTGTTAATTCACCATGAATTAAAAGAATAGACATGTACAGGCCTATTTAAGACACTGAATTCAACTGGCGAGCAGAGGTCGCTGTGTGGATTAGACTGCCTATTCCAATTGTGGGTGCCTCTATAGCTGTCACGTGGTACAGCTGACAGGATTTTTTTTTTTTTTTTGCCACACTGGGCGAAGCTTAGATCGCGCAAGTCAGAAAACTCTCCCAAAAAACACTCAGAGAAAGAGACAGATTGTTTTTCGGACAGGTTTAACATGATAACGTATCCTATGAAGTGACTAAACTTCTCAAGGATGGCGAAGAAAGCTCTAATTCCCGCCATTTTTTGTTAATTCACCATGAATTAAAAGAATAGACATGTACAGGCCTATTTAAGACACTGAATTCAACTGGCCAGCAGAGGTCGCTGTGTGGACTAGACTGCCTATTCCAATTGTGGGTGTCTCTATAGCTGTCACGTGATACAGCTGAAAGATTTTTTTTTTTTTTGCCACACTGAGCGGAGCTTAGATCGCGCAAGTCAGAAAACTCTCCCAAAAAACACTCAGAGAAAGAGACAGATTGTTTTTCGGACAGGTTTAACACGATTACGTATCCTATGAAGTGACTAAACTTCTCAAGGATGGCGAAGAAAGCTCTAATTCCCGCCATTTTTTGTTAATTCACCATGAATTAAAAGAATAGACATGTACAGGCCTATTTAAAGCACTGAATTCAACTGGCCAGCAGAGGTCGCTGTGTAGCTTTAACTGCCTATTCCAATTGTGGGTGTCTCTATAGCTGTCACGTGATACAACTGAAAAGTTTAATTTTTTCTTAATTGATTTATTTATTTATATGATATTGTATTTCACAGGGTCAGGGGGCCCTAGGGTCCCGCTCCAAGCCCGCCTGAGCCCGGCATCGCTCCGCTCGCCTTCGGCTCGCTCAGGGTGTTCTTGGCTTCAGAGATCCAACTATGTTTCTCAAACATGGTGGCTAAAATTTTCAGTCTGAGGGCCTATTTAAAACACTGAATTCAACTGGCCAGCAGAGGTTGCTGTGTGGATTAGACTGCCTATTCCAATTGTGGGTGCCTCTATAGCTGTCACGTGGTACAGCTGACAGGATTTTTTTTTTTTTTTTGCCACACTGGGCGAAGCTTAGATCGCGCAAGTCAGAAAACTCTCCCAAAAAACACTCAGAGAAAGAGACAGATTGTTTTTCGGACAGGTTTAACATGATAATGTATCCTATGAAGTGACTAAACCTCTCAAGGATGGCGAAGAAAGCTCTAATTCCCGCCATTTTTTGTTAATTCACCATGAATTAAAAGAATAGACATGTACAGGCCTATTTAAAACACTGAATTCAACTGGCCAGCAGAGGTCGCTGTGTGGATTAGACTGCCTATTCCAATTGTGGGTGTCTCTATAGCTGTCACGTGATACAGCTGAAAGATTTTTTTTTTTTTTGCCACACTGAGCGGAGCTTAGATCGCGCAAGTCAGAAAACTCTCCCAAAAAACACTCAGAGAAAGAGACAGATTGTTTTTCGGACAGGTTTAACACGATTACGTATCCTATGAAGTGACTAAACTTCTCAAGGATGGCGAAGAAAGCTCTAATTCCCGCCATTTTTTGTTAATTCACCATGAATTAAAAGAATAGACATGTACAGGCCTATTTAAAACACTGAATTCAACTGGCCAGCAGAGGTCGCTGTGTGGATTAGACTGCCTATTCCAATTGTGGGTGTCTCTATAGCTGTCACGTGATACAGCTGAAAGATTTTTTTTTTTTTTGCCACACAGAGCGGAGCTTAGATCGCGCAAGTCAGAAAACTCTCCCAAAAAACACTCAGAGAAAGAGACAGATTGTTTTTCGGACAGGTTTAACACGATTACGTATCCTATGAAGTGACTAAACTTCTCAAGGATGGCGAAGAAAGCTCTAATTCCCGCCATTTTTTGTTAATTCACCATGAATTAAAAGAATAGACATGTACAGGCCTATTTAAAACACTGAATTCAACTGGCCAGCAGAGGTCGCTGTGTAGCTTTAACTGCCTATTCCAATTGTGGGTGTCTCTATAGCTGTCACGTGATACAACTGAAAAGTTTAATTTTTTTTTAATTGATTTATTTATTTATATGATATTGTATTTCACAGGGCCTGAGGGGGCCCTAGGGTCCCGCTCCAAGCCCGCCTGAGCCCGGCATCGCTCCGCTCGCCTTCGGCTCGCTCAGGGTGTTCTTGGCTTCAGAGATCCAACTATGTTTCTCAAACATGGTGGCTAAAAATTTCAGTCTGAGGGCCTATTTAAAACACTGAATTCAAATGACCAACAGAGGTCGCTCCATGGCCTAGACTGCCTATTCCAATTGTGGGTGTCTCTGTAGCAGTCACGTGATACAGCTGAAAGATTTTTTTTTTTTTTTTTTGCCAAACTGAGCGGAGCTAATATCGCGCAAGTCAGAAAACTCTCCCAAAAAACACTCAGAGAAAGAGACAGATTGTTTTTCGGACAGGTTTAACATGATAACATATCCTATGAAGTTACTAAACTTCTCAAGGATGGCGAAGAAAGCTCTAATTCCCGCCATTTTTTGTTAATTCACCATGAATTAAAAGAATAGACATGTACAGGCCTATTTAAGACACTGAATTCAACTGGCCAGCAGAGGTCGCTGTGTGGATTAGACTGCCTATTCCAATTGTGGGTGCCTCTATAGCTGTCACGTGGTACAGCTGACAGGATTTTTTATTTTTTTTTGCCACACTGGGCGAAGCTTAGATCGCGCAAGTCAGAAAACTCTCCCAAAAAACACTCAGAGAAAGAGACAGATTGTTTTTCGGACAGGTTTAACATGATAACGTATCCTATGAAGTGACTAAACTTCTCAAGGATGGCGAAGAAAGCTCTAATTCCCGCCATTTTTTGTTAATTCACCATGAATTAAAAGAATAGACATGTACAGGCCTATTTAAAACACTGAATTCAACTGGCCAGCAGAGGTCGCTGTGTGGATTAGACTGCCTATTCCAATTGTGGGTGTCTCTATAGCTGTCACGTGATACAGCTGAAAGATTTTTTTTTTTTTTTGCCACACTGAGCGGAGCTTAGATCGCGCAAGTCAGAAAACTCTCCCAAAAAACACTCAGAGAAAGAGACAGATTGTTTTTCGGACAGGTTTAACACGATTACGTATCCTATGAAGTGACTAAACTTCTCAAGGATGGCGAAGAAAGCTCTAATTCCCGCCATTTTTTGTTAATTCACCATGAATTGAAAGAATAGACATGTACAGGCCTATTTAAAACACTGAATTCAACTGGCCAGCAGAGGTCGCTGTGTAGCTTTAACTGCCTATTCCAATTGTGGGTGTCTCTATAGCTGTCACGTGATACAACTGAAAAGTTTAATTTTTTTTTAATTGATTTATTTATTTATATGATATTGTATTTCACAGGGTCAGGGGGCCCTAGGGTCCCGCTCCGCTCCGCCTTCGGCGGAGGCCTGAGGGGGCCCTAGGGTCCCGCTCCGAGCCCGCCTGAGCCCGGCATCGCTCCGCTCGCCTTCGGCTCACTCAGGGTGTTCTTGGCTTCAGAGATCCAACTATGTTTCTCAAACATGGTGGCTAAAATTTTCAGTCTGAGGGCCTATTTAAAACACTGAATTCAAATGGCCAACAGAGGTCGCTCTATGGCCTAGACTGCCTATTCCAATTGTGGGTGTCTCTGTAGCAGTCACGTGATACAGCTGAAAGATTTTTTTTTTTTTTTTTCGCCACACTGAGCGGAGCTAATATCGCGCAAGTCAGAAAACTCTCCCAAAAAACACTCAGAGAAAGAGACAGATTGTTTTTCGGACAGGTTTAACATGATAACATATCCTATGAAGTGACTAAACTTCTCAAGGATGGCGAAGAAAGCTCTAATTCCCGCCATTTTTTGTTAATTCACCATGAATTAAAAGAATAGACATGTACAGGCCTATTTAAGACACTGAATTCAACTGGCCAGCAGAGGTCGCTGTGTGGATTAGACTGCCTATTCCAATTGTGGGTGCCTCTATAGCTGTCACGTGGTACAGCTGACAGGATTTTTTTTTTTTTTTTGCCACACTGGGCGAAGCTTAGATCGCGCAAGTCAGAAAACTCTCCCAAAAAACACTCAGAGAAAGAGACAGATTGTTTTTCGGACAGGTTTAACATGATAACGTATCCTATGAAGTGACTAAACCTCTCAAGGATGGCGAAGAAAGCTCTAATTCCCGCCATTTTTTGTTAATTCACCATGAATTAAAAGAATAGACATGTACAGGCCTATTTAAAACACTGAATTCAACTGGCCAGCAGAGGTCGCTGTGTGGATTAGACTGCCTATTCCAATTGTGGGTGCCTCTATAGCTGTCACGTGGTACAGCTGACAGGATTTTTTATTTTTTTTTGCCACACTGGGCGAAGCTTAGATCGCGCAAGTCAGAAAACTCTCCCAAAAAACACTCAGAGAAAGAGACAGATTGTTTTTCGGACAGGTTTAACATGATAACGTATCCTATGAAGTTACTAAACTTCTCAAGGATGGCGAAGAAAGCTCTAATTCCCGCCATTTTTTGTTAATTCACCATGAATTAAAAGAATAGACATGTACAGGCCTATTTAAGACACTGAATTCAACTGGCGAGCAGAGGTCGCTGTGTGGATTAGACTGCCTATTCCAATTGTGGGTGCCTCTATAGCTGTCACGTGGTACAGCTGACAGGATTTTTTTTTTTTTTTTGCCACACTGGGCGAAGCTTAGATCGCGCAAGTCAGAAAACTCTCCCAAAAAACACTCAGAGAAAGAGACAGATTGTTTTTCGGACAGGTTTAACATGATAACGTATCCTATGAAGTGACTAAACTTCTCAAGGATGGCGAAGAAAGCTCTAATTCCCGCCATTTTTTGTTAATTCACCATGAATTAAAAGAATAGACATGTACAGGCCTATTTAAGACACTGAATTCAACTGGCCAGCAGAGGTCGCTGTGTGGACTAGACTGCCTATTCCAATTGTGGGTGTCTCTATAGCTGTCACGTGATACAGCTGAAAGATTTTTTTTTTTTTTGCCACACTGAGCGGAGCTTAGATCGCGCAAGTCAGAAAACTCTCCCAAAAAACACTCAGAGAAAGAGACAGATTGTTTTTCGGACAGGTTTAACACGATTACGTATCCTATGAAGTGACTAAACTTCTCAAGGATGGCGAAGAAAGCTCTAATTCCCGCCATTTTTTGTTAATTCACCATGAATTAAAAGAATAGACATGTACAGGCCTATTTAAAGCACTGAATTCAACTGGCCAGCAGAGGTCGCTGTGTAGCTTTAACTGCCTATTCCAATTGTGGGTGTCTCTATAGCTGTCACGTGATACAACTGAAAAGTTTAATTTTTTCTTAATTGATTTATTTATTTATATGATATTGTATTTCACAGGGTCAGGGGGCCCTAGGGTCCCGCTCCAAGCCCGCCTGAGCCCGGCATCGCTCCGCTCGCCTTCGGCTCGCTCAGGGTGTTCTTGGCTTCAGAGATCCAACTATGTTTCTCAAACATGGTGGCTAAAATTTTCAGTCTGAGGGCCTATTTAAAACACTGAATTCAACTGGCCAGCAGAGGTCGCTGTGTGGATTAGACTGCCTATTCCAATTGTGGGTGCCTCTATAGCTGTCACGTGGTACAGCTGACAGGATTTTTTTTTTTTTTTTGCCACACTGGGCGAAGCTTAGATCGCGCAAGTCAGAAAACTCTCCCAAAAAACACTCAGAGAAAGAGACAGATTGTTTTTCGGACAGGTTTAACATGATAATGTATCCTATGAAGTGACTAAACCTCTCAAGGATGGCGAAGAAAGCTCTAATTCCCGCCATTTTTTGTTAATTCACCATGAATTAAAAGAATAGACATGTACAGGCCTATTTAAAACACTGAATTCAACTGGCCAGCAGAGGTCGCTGTGTGGATTAGACTGCCTATTCCAATTGTGGGTGTCTCTATAGCTGTCACGTGATACAGCTGAAAGATTTTTTTTTTTTTTGCCACACTGAGCGGAGCTTAGATCGCGCAAGTCAGAAAACTCTCCCAAAAAACACTCAGAGAAAGAGACAGATTGTTTTTCGGACAGGTTTAACACGATTACGTATCCTATGAAGTGACTAAACTTCTCAAGGATGGCGAAGAAAGCTCTAATTCCCGCCATTTTTTGTTAATTCACCATGAATTAAAAGAATAGACATGTACAGGCCTATTTAAAACACTGAATTCAACTGGCCAGCAGAGGTCGCTGTGTGGATTAGACTGCCTATTCCAATTGTGGGTGTCTCTATAGCTGTCACGTGATACAGCTGAAAGATTTTTTTTTTTTTTGCCACACTGAGCGGAGCTTAGATCGCGCAAGTCAGAAAACTCTCCCAAAAAACACTCAGAGAAAGAGACAGATTGTTTTTCGGACAGGTTTAACACGATTACGTATCCTATGAAGTGACTAAACTTCTCAAGGATGGCGAAGAAAGCTCTAATTCCCGCCATTTTTTGTTAATTCACCATGAATTAAAAGAATAGACATGTACAGGCCTATTTAAAACACTGAATTCAACTGGCCAGCAGAGGTCGCTGTGTAGCTTTAACTGCCTATTCCAATTGTGGGTGTCTCTATAGCTGTCACGTGATACAACTGAAAAGTTTAATTTTTTTTTAATTGATTTATTTATTTATATGATATTGTATTTCACAGGGCCTGAGGGGGCCCTAGGGTCCCGCTCCAAGCCCGCCTGAGCCCGGCATCGCTCCGCTCGCCTTCGGCTCGCTCAGGGTGTTCTTGGCTTCAGAGATCCAACTATGTTTCTCAAACATGGTGGCTAAAAATTTCAGTCTGAGGGCCTATTTAAAACACTGAATTCAAATGACCAACAGAGGTCGCTCCATGGCCTAGACTGCCTATTCCAATTGTGGGTGTCTCTGTAGCAGTCACGTGATACAGCTGAAAGATTTTTTTTTTTTTTTTTTGCCAAACTGAGCGGAGCTAATATCGCGCAAGTCAGAAAACTCTCCCAAAAAACACTCAGAGAAAGAGACAGATTGTTTTTCGGACAGGTTTAACATGATAACATATCCTATGAAGTTACTAAACTTCTCAAGGATGGCGAAGAAAGCTCTAATTCCCGCCATTTTTTGTTAATTCACCATGAATTAAAAGAATAGACATGTACAGGCCTATTTAAGACACTGAATTCAACTGGCCAGCAGAGGTCGCTGTGTGGATTAGACTGCCTATTCCAATTGTGGGTGCCTCTATAGCTGTCACGTGGTACAGCTGACAGGATTTTTTATTTTTTTTTGCCACACTGGGCGAAGCTTAGATCGCGCAAGTCAGAAAACTCTCCCAAAAAACACTCAGAGAAAGAGACAGATTGTTTTTCGGACAGGTTTAACATGATAACGTATCCTATGAAGTGACTAAACTTCTCAAGGATGGCGAAGAAAGCTCTAATTCCCGCCATTTTTTGTTAATTCACCATGAATTAAAAGAATAGACATGTACAGGCCTATTTAAAACACTGAATTCAACTGGCCAGCAGAGGTCGCTGTGTGGATTAGACTGCCTATTCCAATTGTGGGTGTCTCTATAGCTGTCACGTGATACAGCTGAAAGATTTTTTTTTTTTTTGCCACACTGAGCGGAGCTTAGATCGCGCAAGTCAGAAAACTCTCCCAAAAAACACTCAGAGAAAGAGACAGATTGTTTTTCGGACAGGTTTAACACGATTACGTATCCTATGAAGTGACTAAACTTCTCAAGGATGGCGAAGAAAGCTCTAATTCCCGCCATTTTTTGTTAATTCACCATGAATTGAAAGAATAGACATGTACAGGCCTATTTAAAACACTGAATTCAACTGGCCAGCAGAGGTCGCTGTGTAGCTTTAACTGCCTATTCCAATTGTGGGTGTCTCTATAGCTGTCACGTGATACAACTGAAAAGTTTAATTTTTTTTTAATTGATTTATTTATTTATATGATATTGTATTTCACAGGGTCAGGGGGCCCTAGGGTCCCGCTCCGCTCCGCCTTCGGCGGAGGCCTGAGGGGGCCCTAGGGTCCCGCTCCGAGCCCGCCTGAGCCCGGCATCGCTCCGCTCGCCTTCGGCTCACTCAGGGTGTTCTTGGCTTCAGAGATCCAACTATGTTTCTCAAACATGGTGGCTAAAATTTTCAGTCTGAGGGCCTATTTAAAACACTGAATTCAAATGGCCAACAGAGGTCGCTCTATGGCCTAGACTGCCTATTCCAATTGTGGGTGTCTCTGTAGCAGTCACGTGATACAGCTGAAAGATTTTTTTTTTTTTTTTTCGCCACACTGAGCGGAGCTAATATCGCGCAAGTCAGAAAACTCTCCCAAAAAACACTCAGAGAAAGAGACAGATTGTTTTTCGGACAGGTTTAACATGATAACATATCCTATGAAGTGACTAAACTTCTCAAGGATGGCGAAGAAAGCTCTAATTCCCGCCATTTTTTGTTAATTCACCATGAATTAAAAGAATAGACATGTACAGGCCTATTTAAGACACTGAATTCAACTGGCCAGCAGAGGTCGCTGTGTGGATTAGACTGCCTATTCCAATTGTGGGTGCCTCTATAGCTGTCACGTGGTACAGCTGACAGGATTTTTTTTTTTTTTTTGCCACACTGGGCGAAGCTTAGATCGCGCAAGTCAGAAAACTCTCCCAAAAAACACTCAGAGAAAGAGACAGATTGTTTTTCGGACAGGTTTAACATGATAACGTATCCTATGAAGTGACTAAACCTCTCAAGGATGGCGAAGAAAGCTCTAATTCCCGCCATTTTTTGTTAATTCACCATGAATTAAAAGAATAGACATGTACAGGCCTATTTAAAACACTGAATTCAACTGGCCAGCAGAGGTCGCTGTGTGGATTAGACTGCCTATTCCAATTGTGGGTGCCTCTATAGCTGTCACGTGGTACAGCTGACAGGATTTTTTATTTTTTTTTGCCACACTGGGCGAAGCTTAGATCGCGCAAGTCAGAAAACTCTCCCAAAAAACACTCAGAGAAAGAGACAGATTGTTTTTCGGACAGGTTTAACATGATAACGTATCCTATGAAGTTACTAAACTTCTCAAGGATGGCGAAGAAAGCTCTAATTCCCGCCATTTTTTGTTAATTCACCATGAATTAAAAGAATAGACATGTACAGGCCTATTTAAGACACTGAATTCAACTGGCGAGCAGAGGTCGCTGTGTGGATTAGACTGCCTATTCCAATTGTGGGTGCCTCTATAGCTGTCACGTGGTACAGCTGACAGGATTTTTTTTTTTTTTTTGCCACACTGGGCGAAGCTTAGATCGCGCAAGTCAGAAAACTCTCCCAAAAAACACTCAGAGAAAGAGACAGATTGTTTTTCGGACAGGTTTAACATGATAACGTATCCTATGAAGTGACTAAACTTCTCAAGGATGGCGAAGAAAGCTCTAATTCCCGCCATTTTTTGTTAATTCACCATGAATTAAAAGAATAGACATGTACAGGCCTATTTAAGACACTGAATTCAACTGGCCAGCAGAGGTCGCTGTGTGGACTAGACTGCCTATTCCAATTGTGGGTGTCTCTATAGCTGTCACGTGATACAGCTGAAAGATTTTTTTTTTTTTTGCCACACTGAGCGGAGCTTAGATCGCGCAAGTCAGAAAACTCTCCCAAAAAACACTCAGAGAAAGAGACAGATTGTTTTTCGGACAGGTTTAACACGATTACGTATCCTATGAAGTGACTAAACTTCTCAAGGATGGCGAAGAAAGCTCTAATTCCCGCCATTTTTTGTTAATTCACCATGAATTAAAAGAATAGACATGTACAGGCCTATTTAAAACACTGAATTCAACTGGCCAGCAGAGGTCGCTGTGTAGCTTTAACTGCCTATTCCAATTGTGGGTGTCTCTATAGCTGTCACGTGATACAACTGAAAAGTTTAATTTTTTTTTAATTGATTTATTTATTTATATGATATTGTATTTCACAGGGCCTGAGGGGGCCCTAGGGTCCCGCTCCAAGCCCGCCTGAGCCCGGCATCGCTCCGCTCGCCTTCGGCTCGCTCAGGGTGTTCTTGGCTTCAGAGATCCAACTATGTTTCTCAAACATGGTGGCTAAAAATTTCAGTCTGAGGGCCTATTTAAAACACTGAATTCAAATGACCAACAGAGGTCGCTCCATGGCCTAGACTGCCTATTCCAATTGTGGGTGTCTCTGTAGCAGTCACGTGATACAGCTGAAAGATTTTTTTTTTTTTTTTTTGCCAAACTGAGCGGAGCTAATATCGCGCAAGTCAGAAAACTCTCCCAAAAAACACTCAGAGAAAGAGACAGATTGTTTTTCGGACAGGTTTAACATGATAACATATCCTATGAAGTTACTAAACTTCTCAAGGATGGCGAAGAAAGCTCTAATTCCCGCCATTTTTTGTTAATTCACCATGAATTAAAAGAATAGACATGTACAGGCCTATTTAAGACACTGAATTCAACTGGCCAGCAGAGGTCGCTGTGTGGATTAGACTGCCTATTCCAATTGTGGGTGCCTCTATAGCTGTCACGTGGTACAGCTGACAGGATTTTTTATTTTTTTTTGCCACACTGGGCGAAGCTTAGATCGCGCAAGTCAGAAAACTCTCCCAAAAAACACTCAGAGAAAGAGACAGATTGTTTTTCGGACAGGTTTAACATGATAACGTATCCTATGAAGTGACTAAACTTCTCAAGGATGGCGAAGAAAGCTCTAATTCCCGCCATTTTTTGTTAATTCACCATGAATTAAAAGAATAGACATGTACAGGCCTATTTAAAACACTGAATTCAACTGGCCAGCAGAGGTCGCTGTGTGGATTAGACTGCCTATTCCAATTGTGGGTGTCTCTATAGCTGTCACGTGATACAGCTGAAAGATTTTTTTTTTTTTTGCCACACTGAGCGGAGCTTAGATCGCGCAAGTCAGAAAACTCTCCCAAAAAACACTCAGAGAAAGAGACAGATTGTTTTTCGGACAGGTTTAACACGATTACGTATCCTATGAAGTGACTAAACTTCTCAAGGATGGCGAAGAAAGCTCTAATTCCCGCCATTTTTTGTTAATTCACCATGAATTGAAAGAATAGACATGTACAGGCCTATTTAAAACACTGAATTCAACTGGCCAGCAGAGGTCGCTGTGTAGCTTTAACTGCCTATTCCAATTGTGGGTGTCTCTATAGCTGTCACGTGATACAACTGAAAAGTTTAATTTTTTTTTAATTGATTTATTTATTTATATGATATTGTATTTCACAGGGTCAGGGGGCCCTAGGGTCCCGCTCCGCTCCGCCTTCGGCGGAGGCCTGAGGGGGCCCTAGGGTCCCGCTCCGAGCCCGCCTGAGCCCGGCATCGCTCCGCTCGCCTTCGGCTCACTCAGGGTGTTCTTGGCTTCAGAGATCCAACTATGTTTCTCAAACATGGTGGCTAAAATTTTCAGTCTGAGGGCCTATTTAAAACACTGAATTCAAATGGCCAACAGAGGTCGCTCTATGGCCTAGACTGCCTATTCCAATTGTGGGTGTCTCTGTAGCAGTCACGTGATACAGCTGAAAGATTTTTTTTTTTTTTTTTCGCCACACTGAGCGGAGCTAATATCGCGCAAGTCAGAAAACTCTCCCAAAAAACACTCAGAGAAAGAGACAGATTGTTTTTCGGACAGGTTTAACATGATAACATATCCTATGAAGTGACTAAACTTCTCAAGGATGGCGAAGAAAGCTCTAATTCCCGCCATTTTTTGTTAATTCACCATGAATTAAAAGAATAGACATGTACAGGCCTATTTAAGACACTGAATTCAACTGGCCAGCAGAGGTCGCTGTGTGGATTAGACTGCCTATTCCAATTGTGGGTGTCTCTATAGCTGTCACGTGGTACAGCTGACAGGATTTTTTTTTTTTTTTTGCCACACTGGGCGAAGCTTAGATCGCGCAAGTCAGAAAACTCTCCCAAAAAACACTCAGAGAAAGAGACAGATTGTTTTTCGGACAGGTTTAACATGATAACGTATCCTATGAAGTGACTAAACCTCTCAAGGATGGCGAAGAAAGCTCTAATTCCCGCCATTTTTTGTTAATTCACCATGAATTAAAAGAATAGACATGTACAGGCCTATTTAAAACACTGAATTCAACTGGCCAGCAGAGGTCGCTGTGTGGATTAGACTGCCTATTCCAATTGTGGGTGTCTCTGTAGCTGTCACGTGATACAGCTGAAAGATTTTTTTTTTTTTTGCCACACTGAGCGAAGCTTAGATCGCGCAAGTCAGAAAACTCTCCCAAAAAACACTCAGAGAAAGAGACAGATTGTTTTTCGGACAGGTTTAACACGATTACGTATCCTATGAAGTGACTAAACTTCTCAAGGATGGCGAAGAAAGCTCTAATTCCCGCCATTTTTTGTTAATTCACCATGAATTAAAAGAATAGACATGTACAGGCCTATTTAAGACACTGAATTCAACTGGCCAGCAGAGGTCGCTGTGTGGATTAGACTGCCTATTCCAATTGTGGGTGCCTCTATAGCTGTCACGTGGTACAGCAGACAGGATTTTTTTTTTTTTTTTGCCACACTGGGCGAAGCTTAGATCGCGCAAGTCAGAAAACTCTCCCAAAAAACACTCAGAGAAAGAGACAGATTGTTTTTCGGACAGGTTTAACATGATAACGTATCCTATGAAGTGACTAAACCTCTCAAGGATGGCGAAGAAAGCTCTAATTCCCGCCATTTTTTGTTAATTCACCATGAATTAAAAGAATAGACATGTACAGGCCTATTTAAAACACTGAATTCAACTGGCCAGCAGAGGTCGCTGTGTGGATTAGACTGCCTATTCCAATTGTGGGTGTCTCAATAGCTGTCACGTGATACAGCTGAAAGATTTTTTTTTTTTTTGCCACACTGAGCGGAGCTTAGATCGCGCAAGTCAGAAAACTCTCCCAAAAAACACTCAGAGAAAGAGACAGATTGTTTTTCGGACAGGTTTAACACGATTACGTATCCTATGAAGTTACTAAACTTCTCAAGGATGGCGAAGAAAGCTCTAATTCCCGCCATTTTTTGTTAATTCACCATGAATTAAAAGAATAGACATGTACAGGCCTATTTAAGACACTGAATTCAACTGGCCAGCAGAGGTCGCTGTGTGGATTAGACTGCCTATTCCAATTGTGGGTGCCTCTATAGCTGTCACGTGGTACAGCTGACAGGATTTTTTTTTTTTTTTTGCCACACTGGGCGAAGCTTAGATCGCGCAAGTCAGAAAACTCTCCCAAAAAACACTCAGAGAAAGAGACAGATTGTTTTTCGGACAGGTTTAACATGATAACGTATCCTATGAAGTGACTAAACTTCTCAAGGATGGCGAAGAAAGCTCTAATTCCCGCCATTTTTTGTTAATTCACCATGAATTAAAAGAATAGACATGTACAGGCCTATTTAAGACACTGAATTCAACTGGCCAGCAGAGGTCGCTGTGTGGATTAGACTGCCTATTCCAATTGTGGGTGCCTCTATAGCTGTCACGTGGTACAGCTGACAGGATTTTTTTTTTTTTTTTGCCACACTGGGCGAAGCTTAGATCGCGCAAGTCAGAAAACTCTCCCAAAAAACACTCAGAGAAAGAGACAGATTGTTTTTCGGACAGGTTTAACATGATAACGTATCCTATGAAGTGACTAAACCTCTCAAGGATGGCGAAGAAAGCTCTAATTCCCGCCATTTTTTGTTAATTCACCATGAATTAAAAGAATGGACATGTACAGGCCTATTTAAAACACTGAATTCAACTGGCCAGCAGAGGTCGCTGTGTGGATTAGACTGCCTATTCCAATTGTGGGTGTCTCTATAGCTGTCACGTGATACAGCTGAAAGATTTTTTTTTTTTTTGCCACACTGAGCGAAGCTTAGATCGCGCAAGTCAGAAAACTCTCCCAAAAAACACTCAGAGAAAGAGACAGATTGTTTTTCGGACAGGTTTAACACGATTACGTATCCTATGAAGTGACTAAACTTCTCAAGGATGGCGAAGAAAGCTCTAATTCCCGCCATTTTTTGTTAATTCACCATGAATTAAAAGAATAGACATGTACAGGCCTATTTAAGACACTGAATTCAACTGGCCAGCAGAGGTCGCTGTGTGGATTAGACTGCCTATTCCAATTGTGGGTGCCTCTATAGCTGTCACGTGGTACAGCTGACAGGATTTTTTTTTTTTTTTTGCCACACTGGGCGAAGCTTAGATCGCGCAAGTCAGAAAACTCTCCCAAAAAACACTCAGAGAAAGAGACAGATTGTTTTTCGGACAGGTTTAACATGATAACGTATCCTATGAAGTGACTAAACCTCTCAAGGATGGCGAAGAAAGCTCTAATTCCCGCCATTTTTTGTTAATTCACCATGAATTAAAAGAATAGACATGTACAGGCCTATTTAAAACACTGAATTCAACTGGCCAGCAGAGGTCGCTGTGTGGATTAGACTGCCTATTCCAATTGTGGGTGTCTCTATAGCTGTCACGTGATACAGCTGAAAGATTTTTTTTTTTTTTGCCACACTGAGCGGAGCTTAGATCGCGCAAGTCAGAAAACTCTCCCAAAAAACACTCAGAGAAAGAGACAGATTGTTTTTCGGACAGGTTTAACACGATTACGTATCCTATGAAGTTACTAAACTTCTCAAGGATGGCGAAGAAAGCTCTAATTCCCGCCATTTTTTGTTAATTCACCATGAATTAAAAGAATAGACATGTACAGGCCTATTTAAGACACTGAATTCAACTGGCCAGCAGAGGTCGCTGTGTGGATTAGACTGCCTATTCCAATTGTGGGTGCCTCTATAGCTGTCACGTGGTACAGCTGACAGGATTTTTTTTTTTTTTTTGCCACACTGGGCGAAGCTTAGATCGCGCAAGTCAGAAAACTCTCCCAAAAAACACTCAGAGAAAGAGACAGATTGTTTTTCGGACAGGTTTAACATGATAACGTATCCTATGAAGTGACTAAACTTCTCAAGGATGGCGAAGAAAGCTCTAATTCCCGCCATTTTTTGTTAATTCACCATAAATTAAAAGAATAGACATGTACAGGCCTATTTAAGACACTGAATTCAACTGGCGAGCAGAGGTCGCTGTGTGGATTAGACTGCCTATTCCAATTGTGGGTGCCTCTATAGCTGTCACGTGGTACAGCTGACAGGATTTTTTTTTTTTTTTGCCACACTGGGCGAAGCTTAGATCGCGCAAGTCAGAAAACTCTCCCAAAAAACACTCAGAGAAAGAGACAGATTGTTTTTCGGACAGGTTTAACATGATAACGTATCCTATGAAGTGACTAAACTTCTCAAGGATGTCGAAGAAAGCTCTAATTCCCGCCATTTTTTGTTAATTCACCATGAATTAAAAGAATAGACATGTACAGGCCTATTTAAGACACTGAATTCAACTGGCCAGCAGAGGTCGCTGTGTGGACTAGACTGCCTATTCCAATTGTGGGTGTCTCTATAGCTGTCACGTGATACAGCTGAAAGATTTTTTTTTTTTTGCCACACTGAGCGGAGCTTAGATCGCGCAAGTCAGAAAACTCTCCCAAAAAACACTCAGAGAAAGAGACAGATTGTTTTTCGGACAGGTTTAACATGATAACATATCCTATGAAGTTACTAAACTTCTCAAGGATGGCGAAGAAAGCTCTAATTCCCGCCATTTTTTGTTAATTCACCATGAATTAAAAGAATAGACATGTACAGGCCTATTTAAGACACTGAATTCAACTGGCCAGCAGAGGTCGCTGTGTGGATTAGACTGCCTATTCCAATTGTGGGTGCCTCTATAGCTGCCATCCAACTATGTTTCTCAAACATGGTGGCTAAAATTTTCAGTCTGAGGGCCTATTTAAAACACTGAATTCAAATGGCCAACAGAGGTCGCTCTATGGCCTAGACTGCCTATTCCAATTGTGGGTGTCTCTGTAGCAGTCACGTGATACAGCTGAAAGATTTTTTTTTTTTTTTTTTTTTTTTTTTTTTTTTTTTTGCCACACTGAGCGGAGCTAATATCGCGCAAGTCAGAAAACTCTCCCAAAAAACACTCAGAGAAAGAGACAGATTGTTTTTCGGACAGGTTTAACACGATTACGTATCCTATGAAGTGACTAAACTTCTCAAGGATGGCGAAGAAAGCTCTAATTCCCGCCATTTTTTGTTAATTCACCATGAATTAAAAGAATAGACATGTACAGGCCTATTTAAAACACTGAATTCAACTGGCCAGCAGAGGTCGCTGTGTGGATTAGACTGCCTATTCCAATTGTGGGTGTCTCTATAGCTGTCACGTGATACAGCTGAAAGATTTTTTTTTTTTTTGCCACACTGAGCGAAGCTTAGATCGCGCAAGTCAGAAAACTCTCCCAAAAAACACTCAGAGAAAGAGACAGATTGTTTTTCGGACAGGTTTAACACGATTACGTATCCTATGAAGTGACTAAACTTCTCAAGGATGGCGAAGAAAGCTCTAATTCCCGCCATTTTTTGTTAATTCACCATGAATTAAAAGAATAGACATGTACAGGCCTATTTAAGACACTGAATTCAACTGGCCAGCAGAGGTCGCTGTGTGGATTAGACTGCCTATTCCAATTGTGGGTGCCTCTATAGCTGTCACGTGGTACAGCTGACAGGATTTTTTATTTTTTTTTGCCACACTGGGCGAAGCTTAGATCGCGCAAGTCAGAAAACTCTCCCAAAAAACACTCAGAGAAAGAGACAGATTGTTTTTCGGACAGGTTTAACATGATAACGTATCCTATGAAGTGACTAAACTTCTCAAGGATGGCGAAGAAAGCTCTAATTCCCGCCATTTTTTGTTAATTCACCATGAATTAAAAGAATAGACATGTACAGGCCTATTTAAGACACTGAATTCAACTGGCGAGCAGAGGTCGCTGTGTGGATTAGACTGCCTATTCCAATTGTGGGTGCCTCTATAGCTGTCACGTGGTACAGCTGACAGGATTTTTTTTTTTTTTTTGCCACACTGGGCGAAGCTTAGATCGCGCAAGTCAGAAAACTCTCCCAAAAAACACTCAGAGAAAGAGACAGATTGTTTTTCGGACAGGTTTAACATGATAACGTATCCTATGAAGTGACTAAACTTCTCAAGGATGGCGAAGAAAGCTCTAATTCCCGCCATTTTTTGTTAATTCACCATGAATTAAAAGAATAGACATGTACAGGCCTATTTAAGACACTGAATTCAACTGGCCAGCAGAGGTCGCTGTGTGGACTAGACTGCCTATTCCAATTGTGGGTGTCTCTATAGCTGTCACGTGATACAGCTGAAAGATTTTTTTTTTTTTTGCCACACTGAGCGGAGCTTAGATCGCGCAAGTCAGAAAACTCTCCCAAAAAACACTCAGAGAAAGAGACAGATTGTTTTTCGGACAGGTTTAACACGATTACGTATCCTATGAAGTGACTAAACTTCTCAAGGATGGCGAAGAAAGCTCTAATTCCCGCCATTTTTTGTTAATTCACCATGAATTAAAAGAATAGACATGTACAGGCCTATTTAAAGCACTGAATTCAACTGGCCAGCAGAGGTCGCTGTGTAGCTTTAACTGCCTATTCCAATTGTGGGTGTCTCTATAGCTGTCACGTGATACAACTGAAAAGTTTAATTTTTTCTTAATTGATTTATTTATTTATATGATATTGTATTTCACAGGGTCAGGGGGCCCTAGGGTCCCGCTCCAAGCCCGCCTGAGCCCGGCATCGCTCCGCTCGCCTTCGGCTCGCTCAGGGTGTTCTTGGCTTCAGAGATCCAACTATGTTTCTCAAACATGGTGGCTAAAATTTTCAGTCTGAGGGCCTATTTAAAACACTGAATTCAAATGGCCAACAGAGGTCGCTCTATGGCCTAGACTGCCTATTCCAATTGTGGGTGTCTCTGTAGCAGTCACGTGATACAGCTGAAAGATTTTTTTTTTTTTTTTTCGCCACACTGAGCGGAGCTAATATCGCGCAAGTCAGAAAACTCTCCCAAAAAACACTCAGAGAAAGAGACAGATTGTTTTTCGGACAGGTTTAACATGATAACATATCCTATGAAGTGACTAAACTTCTCAAGGATGGCGAAGAAAGCTCTAATTCCCGCCATTTTTTGTTAATTCACCATGAATTAAAAGAATAGACATGTACAGGCCTATTTAAGACACTGAATTCAACTGGCCAGCAGAGGTCGCTGTGTGGATTAGACTGCCTATTCCAATTGTGGGTGCCTCTATAGCTGTCACGTGGTACAGCTGACAGGATTTTTTTTTTTTTTTTGCCACACTGGGCGAAGCTTAGATCGCGCAAGTCAGAAAACTCTCCCAAAAAACACTCAGAGAAAGAGACAGATTGTTTTTCGGACAGGTTTAACATGATAACGTATCCTATGAAGTGACTAAACCTCTCAAGGATGGCGAAGAAAGCTCTAATTCCCGCCATTTTTTGTTAATTCACCATGAATTAAAAGAATAGACATGTACAGGCCTATTTAAAACACTGAATTCAACTGGCCAGCAGAGGTCGCTGTGTGGATTAGACTGCCTATTCCAATTGTGGGTGTCTCTATAGCTGTCACGTGATACAGCTGAAAGATTTTTTTTTTTTTTGCCACACTGAGCGAAGCTTAGATCGCGCAAGTCAGAAAACTCTCCCAAAAAACACTCAGAGAAAGAGACAGATTGTTTTTCGGACAGGTTTAACACGATTACGTATCCTATGAAGTGACTAAACTTCTCAAGGATGGCGAAGAAAGCTCTAATTCCCGCCATTTTTTGTTAATTCACCATGAATTAAAAGAATAGACATGTACAGGCCTATTTAAGACACTGAATTCAACTGGCCAGCAGAGGTCGCTGTGTGGATTAGACTGCCTATTCCAATTGTGGGTGCCTCTATAGCTGTCACGTGGTACAGCAGACAGGATTTTTTTTTTTTTTTGCCACACTGGGCGAAGCTTAGATCGCGCAAGTCAGAAAACTCTCCCAAAAAACACTCAGAGAAAGAGACAGATTGTTTTTCGGACAGGTTTAACATGATAACGTATCCTATGAAGTGACTAAACCTCTCAAGGATGGCGAAGAAAGCTCTAATTCCCGCCATTTTTTGTTAATTCACCATGAATTAAAAGAATAGACATGTACAGGCCTATTTAAAACACTGAATTCAACTGGCCAGCAGAGGTCGCTGTGTGGATTAGACTGCCTATTCCAATTGTGGGTGTCTCTATAGCTGTCACGTGATACAGCTGAAAGATTTTTTTTTTTTTTGCCACACTGAGCGGAGCTTAGATCGCGCAAGTCAGAAAACTCTCCCAAAAAACACTCAGAGAAAGAGACAGATTGTTTTTCGGACAGGTTTAACACGATTACGTATCCTATGAAGTTACTAAACTTCTCAAGGATGGCGAAGAAAGCTCTAATTCCCGCCATTTTTTGTTAATTCACCATGAATTAAAAGAATAGACATGTACAGGCCTATTTAAGACACTGAATTCAACTGGCCAGCAGAGGTCGCTGTGTGGATTAGACTGCCTATTCCAATTGTGGGTGCCTCTATAGCTGTCACGTGGTACAGCTGACAGGATTTTTTTTTTTTTTTTGCCACACTGGGCGAAGCTTAGATCGCGCAAGTCAGAAAACTCTCCCAAAAAACACTCAGAGAAAGAGACAGATTGTTTTTCGGACAGGTTTAACATGATAACGTATCCTATGAAGTGACTAAACTTCTCAAGGATGGCGAAGAAAGCTCTAATTCCCGCCATTTTTTGTTAATTCACCATGAATTAAAAGAATAGACATGTACAGGCCTATTTAAGACACTGAATTCAACTGGCCAGCAGAGGTCACTGTGTGGATTAGACTGCCTATTCCAATTGTGGGTGCCTCTATAGCTGTCACGTGGTACAGCTGACAGGATTTTTTTTTTTTTTTTGCCACACTGGGCGAAGCTTAGATCGCGCAAGTCAGAAAACTCTCCCAAAAAACACTCAGAGAAAGAGACAGATTGTTTTTCGGACAGGTTTAACATGATAACGTATCCTATGAAGTGACTAAACCTCTCAAGGATGGCGAAGAAAGCTCTAATTCCCGCCATTTTTTGTTAATTCACCATGAATTAAAAGAATAGACATGTACAGGCCTATTTAAAACACTGAATTCAACTGGCCAGCAGAGGTCGCTGTGTGGATTAGACTGCCTATTCCAATTGTGGGTGTCTCTATAGCTGTCACGTGATACAGCTGAAAGATTTTTTTTTTTTTTGCCACACTGAGCGAAGCTTAGATCGCGCAAGTCAGAAAACTCTCCCAAAAAACACTCAGAGAAAGAGACAGATTGTTTTTCGGACAGGTTTAACACGATTACGTATCCTATGAAGTGACTAAACTTCTCAAGGATGGCGAAGAAAGCTCTAATTCCCGCCATTTTTTGTTAATTCACCATGAATTAAAAGAATAGACATGTACAGGCCTATTTAAGACACTGAATTCAACTGGCCAGCAGAGGTCGCTGTGTGGATTAGACTGCCTATTCCAATTGTGGGTGCCTCTATAGCTGTCACGTGGTACAGCTGACAGGATTTTTTTTTTTTTTTTGCCACACTGGGCGAAGCTTAGATCGCGCAAGTCAGAAAACTCTCCCAAAAAACACTCAGAGAAAGAGACAGATTGTTTTTCGGACAGGTTTAACATGATAACGTATCCTATGAAGTGACTAAACCTCTCAAGGATGGCGAAGAAAGCTCTAATTCCCGCCATTTTTTGTTAATTCACCATGAATTAAAAGAATAGACATGTACAGGCCTATTTAAAACACTGAATTCAACTGGCCAGCAGAGGTCGCTGTGTGGATTAGACTGCCTATTCCAATTGTGGGTGCCTCTATAGCTGTCACGTGGTACAGCTGACAGGATTTTTTTTTTTTTTTTGCCACACTGGGCGAAGCTTAGATCGCGCAAGTCAGAAAACTCTCCCAAAAAACACTCAGAGAAAGAGACAGATTGTTTTTCGGACAGGTTTAACATGATAACGTATCCTATGAAGTGACTAAACCTCTCAAGGATGGCGAAGAAAGCTCTAATTCCCGCCATTTTTTGTTAATTCACCATGAATTAAAAGAATAGACATGTACAGGCCTATTTAAAACACTGAATTCAACTGGCCAGCAGAGGTCGCTGTGTGGATTAGACTGCCTATTCCAATTGTGGGTGTCTCTATAGCTGTCACGTGATACAGCTGAAAGATTTTTTTTTTTTTTGCCACACTGAGCGAAGCTTAGATCGCGCAAATCAGAAAACTCTCCCAAAAAACACTCAGAGAAAGAGACAGATTGTTTTTCGGACAGGTTTAACACGATTACGTATCCTATGAAGTGACTAAACTTCTCAAGGATGGCGAAGAAAGCTCTAATTCCCGCCATTTTTTGTTAATTCACCATGAATTAAAAGAATAGACATGTACAGGCCTATTTAAGACACTGAATTCAACTGGCCAGCAGAGGTCGCTGTGTGGATTAGACTGCCTATTCCAATTGTGGGTGCCTCTATAGCTGTCACGTGGTACAGCAGACAGGATTTTTTTTTTTTTTTTGCCACACTGGGCGAAGCTTAGATCGCGCAAGTCAGAAAACTCTCCCAAAAAACACTCAGAGAAAGAGACAGATTGTTTTTCGGACAGGTTTAACATGATAACGTATCCTATGAAGTGACTAAACCTCTCAAGGATGGCGAAGAAAGCTCTAATTCCCGCCATTTTTTGTTAATTCACCATGAATTAAAAGAATAGACATGTACAGGCCTATTTAAAACACTGAATTCAACTGGCCAGCAGAGGTCGCTGTGTGGATTAGACTGCCTATTCCAATTGTGGGTGTCTCTATAGCTGTCACGTGATACAGCTGAAAGATTTTTTTTTTTTTTGCCACACTGAGCGAAGCTTAGATCGCGCAAGTCAGAAAACTCTCCCAAAAAACACTCAGAGAAAGAGACAGATTGTTTTTCGGACAGGTTTAACACGATTACGTATCCTATGAAGTGACTAAACTTCTCAAGGATGGCGAAGAAAGCTCTAATTCCCGCCATTTTTTGTTAATTCACCATGAATTAAAAGAATAGACATGTACAGGCCTATTTAAGACACTGAATTCAACTGGCCAGCAGAGGTCGCTGTGTGGATTAGACTGCCTATTCCAATTGTGGGTGCCTCTATAGCTGTCACGTGGTACAGCTGACAGGATTTTTTTTTTTTTTTTGCCACACTGGGCGAAGCTTAGATCGCGCAAGTCAGAAAACTCTCCCAAAAAACACTCAGAGAAAGAGACAGATTGTTTTTCGGACAGGTTTAACATGATAACGTATCCTATGAAGTGACTAAACCTCTCAAGGATGGCGAAGAAAGCTCTAATTCCCGCCATTTTTTGTTAATTCACCATGAATTAAAAGAATAGACATGTACAGGCCTATTTAAAACACTGAATTCAACTGGCCAGCAGAGGTCGCTGTGTGGATTAGACTGCCTATTCCAATTGTGGGTGCCTCTATAGCTGTCACGTGGTACAGCTGACAGGATTTTTTTTTTTTTTTTGCCACACTGGGCGAAGCTTAGATCGCGCAAGTCAGAAAACTCTCCCAAAAAACACTCAGAGAAAGAGACAGATTGTTTTTCGGACAGGTTTAACATGATAACGTATCCTATGAAGTGACTAAACCTCTCAAGGATGGCGAAGAAAGCTCTAATTCCCGCCATTTTTTGTTAATTCACCATGAATTAAAAGAATAGACATGTACAGGCCTATTTAAAACACTGAATTCAACTGGCCAGCAGAGGTCGCTGTGTGGATTAGACTGCCTATTCCAATTGTGGGTGTCTCTATAGCTGTCACGTGATACAGCTGAAAGATTTTTTTTTTTTTTGCCACACTGAGCGAAGCTTAGATCGCGCAAATCAGAAAACTCTCCCAAAAAACACTCAGAGAAAGAGACAGATTGTTTTTCGGACAGGTTTAACACGATTACGTATCCTATGAAGTGACTAAACTTCTCAAGGATGGCGAAGAAAGCTCTAATTCCCGCCATTTTTTGTTAATTCACCATGAATTAAAAGAATAGACATGTACAGGCCTATTTAAGACACTGAATTCAACTGGCCAGCAGAGGTCGCTGTGTGGATTAGACTGCCTATTCCAATTGTGGGTGCCTCTATAGCTGTCACGTGGTACAGCAGACAGGATTTTTTTTTTTTTTTTGCCACACTGGGCGAAGCTTAGATCGCGCAAGTCAGAAAACTCTCCCAAAAAACACTCAGAGAAAGAGACAGATTGTTTTTCGGACAGGTTTAACATGATAACGTATCCTATGAAGTGACTAAACCTCTCAAGGATGGCGAAGAAAGCTCTAATTCCCGCCATTTTTTGTTAATTCACCATGAATTAAAAGAATAGACATGTACAGGCCTATTTAAAACACTGAATTCAACTGGCCAGCAGAGGTCGCTGTGTGGATTAGACTGCCTATTCCAATTGTGGGTGTCTCTATAGCTGTCACGTGATACAGCTGAAAGATTTTTTTTTTTTTTGCCACACTGAGCGGAGCTTAGATCGCGCAAGTCAGAAAACTCTCCCAAAAAACACTCAGAGAAAGAGACAGATTGTTTTTCGGACAGGTTTAACACGATTACGTATCCTATGAAGTGACTAAACTTCTCAAGGATGGCGAAGAAAGCTCTAATTCCCGCCATTTTTTGTTAATTCACCATGAATTAAAAGAATAGACATGTACAGGCCTATTTAAGACACTGAATTCAACTGGCCAGCAGAGGTCGCTGTGTGGATTAGACTGCCTATTCCAATTGTGGGTGCCTCTATAGCTGTCACGTGGTACAGCAGACAGGATTTTTTTTTTTTTTTTGCCACACTGGGCGAAGCTTAGATCGCGCAAGTCAGAAAACTCTCCCAAAAAACACTCAGAGAAAGAGACAGATTGTTTTTCGGACAGGTTTAACATGATAACGTATCCTATGAAGTGACTAAACCTCTCAAGGATGGCGAAGAAAGCTCTAATTCCCGCCATTTTTTGTTAATTCACCATGAATTAAAAGAATAGACATGTACAGGCCTATTTAAAACACTGAATTCAACTGGCCAGCAGAGGTCGCTGTGTGGATTAGACTGCCTATTCCAATTGTGGGTGTCTCTATAGCTGTCACGTGATACAGCTGAAAGATTTTTTTTTTTTTTGCCACACTGAGCGGAGCTTAGATCGCGCAAGTCAGAAAACTCTCCCAAAAAACACTCAGAGAAAGAGACAGATTGTTTTTCGGACAGGTTTAACACGATTACGTATCCTATGAAGTTACTAAACTTCTCAAGGATGGCGAAGAAAGCTCTAATTCCCGCCATTTTTTGTTAATTCACCATGAATTAAAAGAATAGACATGTACAGGCCTATTTAAGACACTGAATTCAACTGGCCAGCAGAGGTCGCTGTGTGGATTAGACTGCCTATTCCAATTGTGGGTGCCTCTATAGCTGTCACGTGGTACAGCTGACAGGATTTTTTTTTTTTTTTTGCCACACTGGGCGAAGCTTAGATCGCGCAAGTCAGAAAACTCTCCCAAAAAACACTCAGAGAAAGAGACAGATTGTTTTTCGGACAGGTTTAACATGATAACGTATCCTATGAAGTGACTAAACTTCTCAAGGATGGCGAAGAAAGCTCTAATTCCCGCCATTTTTTGTTAATTCACCATGAATTAAAAGAATAGACATGTACAGGCCTATTTAAGACACTGAATTCAACTGGCCAGCAGAGGTCGCTGTGTGGATTAGACTGCCTATTCCAATTGTGGGTGCCTCTATAGCTGTCACGTGGTACAGCTGACAGGATTTTTTTTTTTTTTTTGCCACACTGGGCGAAGCTTAGATCGCGCAAGTCAGAAAACTCTCCCAAAAAACACTCAGAGAAAGAGACAGATTGTTTTTCGGACAGGTTTAACATGATAACGTATCCTATGAAGTGACTAAACCTCTCAAGGATGGCGAAGAAAGCTCTAATTCCCGCCATTTTTTGTTAATTCACCATGAATTAAAAGAATAGACATGTACAGGCCTATTTAAAACACTGAATTCAACTGGCCAGCAGAGGTCGCTGTGTGGATTAGACTGCCTATTCCAATTGTGGGTGTCTCTATAGCTGTCACGTGATACAGCTGAAAGATTTTTTTTTTTTTTGCCACACTGAGCGAAGCTTAGATCGCGCAAGTCAGAAAACTCTCCCAAAAAACACTCAGAGAAAGAGACAGATTGTTTTTCGGACAGGTTTAACACGATTACGTATCCTATGAAGTGACTAAACTTCTCAAGGATGGCGAAGAAAGCTCTAATTCCCGCCATTTTTTGTTAATTCACCATGAATTAAAAGAATAGACATGTACAGGCCTATTTAAGACACTGAATTCAACTGGCCAGCAGAGGTCGCTGTGTGGATTAGACTGCCTATTCCAATTGTGGGTGCCTCTATAGCTGTCACGTGGTACAGCTGACAGGATTTTTTTTTTTTTTTTGCCACACTGGGCGAAGCTTAGATCGCGCAAGTCAGAAAACTCTCCCAAAAAACACTCAGAGAAAGAGACAGATTGTTTTTCGGACAGGTTTAACATGATAACGTATCCTATGAAGTGACTAAACCTCTCAAGGATGGCGAAGAAAGCTCTAATTCCCGCCATTTTTTGTTAATTCACCATGAATTAAAAGAATAGACATGTACAGGCCTATTTAAAACACTGAATTCAACTGGCCAGCAGAGGTCGCTGTGTGGATTAGACTGCCTATTCCAATTGTGGGTGTCTCTATAGCTGTCACGTGATACAGCTGAAAGATTTTTTTTTTTTTTGCCACACTGAGCGGAGCTTAGATCGCGCAAGTCAGAAAACTCTCCCAAAAAACACTCAGAGAAAGAGACAGATTGTTTTTCGGACAGGTTTAACACGATTACGTATCCTATGAAGTTACTAAACTTCTCAAGGATGGCGAAGAAAGCTCTAATTCCCGCCATTTTTTGTTAATTCACCATGAATTAAAAGAATAGACATGTACAGGCCTATTTAAGACACTGAATTCAACTGGCCAGCAGAGGTCGCTGTGTGGATTAGACTGCCTATTCCAATTGTGGGTGCCTCTATAGCTGTCACGTGGTACAGCTGACAGGATTTTTTTTTTTTTTTTGCCACACTGGGCGAAGCTTAGATCGCGCAAGTCAGAAAACTCTCCCAAAAAACACTCAGAGAAAGAGACAGATTGTTTTTCGGACAGGTTTAACATGATAACGTATCCTATGAAGTGACTAAACTTCTCAAGGATGGCGAAGAAAGCTCTAATTCCCGCCATTTTTTGTTAATTCACCATAAATTAAAAGAATAGACATGTACAGGCCTATTTAAGACACTGAATTCAACTGGCGAGCAGAGGTCGCTGTGTGGATTAGACTGCCTATTCCAATTGTGGGTGCCTCTATAGCTGTCACGTGGTACAGCTGACAGGATTTTTTTTTTTTTTTGCCACACTGGGCGAAGCTTAGATCGCGCAAGTCAGAAAACTCTCCCAAAAAACACTCAGAGAAAGAGACAGATTGTTTTTCGGACAGGTTTAACATGATAACGTATCCTATGAAGTGACTAAACTTCTCAAGGATGGCGAAGAAAGCTCTAATTCCCGCCATTTTTTGTTAATTCACCATGAATTAAAAGAATAGACATGTACAGGCCTATTTAAGACACTGAATTCAACTGGCCAGCAGAGGTCGCTGTGTGGACTAGACTGCCTATTCCAATTGTGGGTGTCTCTATAGCTGTCACGTGATACAGCTGAAAGATTTTTTTTTTTTTGCCACACTGAGCGGAGCTTAGATCGCGCAAGTCAGAAAACTCTCCCAAAAAACACTCAGAGAAAGAGACAGATTGTTTTTCGGACAGGTTTAACATGATAACATATCCTATGAAGTTACTAAACTTCTCAAGGATGGCGAAGAAAGCTCTAATTCCCGCCATTTTTTGTTAATTCACCATGAATTAAAAGAATAGACATGTACAGGCCTATTTAAGACACTGAATTCAACTGGCCAGCAGAGGTCGCTGTGTGGATTAGACTGCCTATTCCAATTGTGGGTGCCTCTATAGCTGTCACGTGGTACAGCTGACAGGATTTTTTATTTTTTTTTGCCACACTGGGCGAAGCTTAGATCGCGCAAGTCAGAAAACTCTCCCAAAAAACACTCAGAGAAAGAGACAGATTGTTTTTCGGACAGGTTTAACATGATAACGTATCCTATGAAGTGACTAAACTTCTCAAGGATGGCGAAGAAAGCTCTAATTCCCGCCATTTTTTGTTAATTCACCATGAATTAAAAGAATAGACATGTACAGGCCTATTTAAGACACTGAATTCAACTGGCCAGCAGAGGTCGCTGTGTAGCTTTAACTGCCTATTCCAATTGTGGGTGTCTCTATAGCTGTCACGTGATACAACTGAAAAGTTTAATTTTTTTTTAATTGATTTATTTATTTATATGATATTGTATTTCACAGGGTCAGGGGGCCCTAGGGTCCCGCTCCAAGCCCGCCTGAGCCCGGCATCGCTCCGCTCGCCTTCGGCTCGCTCAGGGTGTTCTTGGCTTCAGAGATCCAACTATGTTTCTCAAACATGGTGGCTAAAAATTTCAGTCTGAGGGCCTATTTAAAACACTGAATTCAAATGACCAACAGAGGTCGCTCCATGGCCTAGACTGCCTATTCCAATTGTGGGTGTCTCTGTAGCAGTCACGTGATACAGCTGAAAGATTTTTTTTTTTTTTTTTTTGCCACACTGAGCGGAGCTAATATCGCGCAAGTCAGAAAACTCTCCCAAAAAACACTCAGAGAAAGAGACAGATTGTTTTTCGGACAGGTTTAACATGATAACGTATCCTATGAAGTGACTAAACTTCTCAAGGATGGCGAAGAAAGCTCTAATTCCCGCCATTTTTTGTTAATTCACCATGAATTAAAAGAATAGACATGTACAGGCCTATTTAAAACACTGAATTCAACTGGCCAGCAGAGGTCGCTGTGTAGCTTTAACTGCCTATTCCAATTGTGGGTGTCTCTATAGCTGTCACGTGATACAACTGAAAAGTTTAATTTTTTTTTAATTGATTTATTTATTTATATGATATTGTATTTCACAGGGCCTGAGGGGGCCCTAGGGTCCCGCTCCAAGCCCGCCTGAGCCCGGCATCGCTCCGCTCGCCTTCGGCTCGCTCAGGGTGTTCTTGGCTTCAGAGATCCAACTATGTTTCTCAAACATGGTGGCTAAAATTTTCAGTCTGAGGGCCTATTTAAAACACTGAATTCAAATGGCCAACAGAGGTCGCTCTATGGCCTAGACTGCCTATTCCAATTGTGGGTGTCTCTGTAGCAGTCACGTGATACAGCTGAAAGATTTTTTTTTTTTTTTTTTTTTTTTTTGCCACACTGAGCGGAGCTAATATCGCGCAAGTCAGAAAACTCTCCCAAAAAACACTCAGAGAAAGAGACAGATTGTTTTTCGGACAGGTTTAACATGATAACATATCCTATGAAGTTACTAAACTTCTCAAGGATGGCGAAGAAAGCTCTAATTCCCGCCATTTTTTGTTAATTCACCATGAATTAAAAGAATAGACATGTACAGGCCTATTTAAGACACTGAATTCAACTGGCCAGCAGAGGTCGCTGTGTGGACTAGACTGCCTATTCCAATTGTGGGTGTCTCTATAGCTGTCACGTGATACAGCTGAAAGATTTTTTTTTTTTTTGCCACACTGAGCGGAGCTTAGATCGCGCAAGTCAGAAAACTCTCCCAAAAAACACTCAGAGAAAGAGACAGATTGTTTTTCGGACAGGTTTAACACGATTACGTATCCTATGAAGTTACTAAACTTCTCAAGGATGGCGAAGAAAGCTCTAATTCCCGCCATTTTTTGTTAATTCACCATGAATTAAAAGAATAGACATGTACAGGCCTATTTAAGACACTGAATTCAACTGGCCAGCAGAGGTCGCTGTGTGGATTAGACTGCCTATTCCAATTGTGGGTGCCTCTATAGCTGTCACGTGGTACAGCTGACAGGATTTTTTTTTTTTTTTTGCCACACTGGGCGAAGCTTAGATCGCGCAAGTCAGAAAACTCTCCCAAAAAACACTCAGAGAAAGAGACAGATTGTTTTTCGGACAGGTTTAACATGATAACGTATCCTATGAAGTGACTAAACTTCTCAAGGATGGCGAAGAAAGCTCTAATTCCCGCCATTTTTTGTTAATTCACCATAAATTAAAAGAATAGACATGTACAGGCCTATTTAAGACACTGAATTCAACTGGCGAGCAGAGGTCGCTGTGTGGATTAGACTGCCTATTCCAATTGTGGGTGCCTCTATAGCTGTCACGTGGTACAGCTGACAGGATTTTTTTTTTTTTTTGCCACACTGGGCGAAGCTTAGATCGCGCAAGTCAGAAAACTCTCCCAAAAAACACTCAGAGAAAGAGACAGATTGTTTTTCGGACAGGTTTAACATGATAACGTATCCTATGAAGTGACTAAACTTCTCAAGGATGGCGAAGAAAGCTCTAATTCCCGCCATTTTTTGTTAATTCACCATGAATTAAAAGAATAGACATGTACAGGCCTATTTAAGACACTGAATTCAACTGGCCAGCAGAGGTCGCTGTGTGGACTAGACTGCCTATTCCAATTGTGGGTGTCTCTATAGCTGTCACGTGATACAGCTGAAAGATTTTTTTTTTTTTGCCACACTGAGCGGAGCTTAGATCGCGCAAGTCAGAAAACTCTCCCAAAAAACACTCAGAGAAAGAGACAGATTGTTTTTCGGACAGGTTTAACATGATAACATATCCTATGAAGTTACTAAACTTCTCAAGGATGGCGAAGAAAGCTCTAATTCCCGCCATTTTTTGTTAATTCACCATGAATTAAAAGAATAGACATGTACAGGCCTATTTAAGACACTGAATTCAACTGGCCAGCAGAGGTCGCTGTGTGGATTAGACTGCCTATTCCAATTGTGGGTGCCTCTATAGCTGTCACGTGGTACAGCTGACAGGATTTTTTATTTTTTTTTGCCACACTGGGCGAAGCTTAGATCGCGCAAGTCAGAAAACTCTCCCAAAAAACACTCAGAGAAAGAGACAGATTGTTTTTCGGACAGGTTTAACATGATAACGTATCCTATGAAGTGACTAAACTTCTCAAGGATGGCGAAGAAAGCTCTAATTCCCGCCATTTTTTGTTAATTCACCATGAATTAAAAGAATAGACATGTACAGGCCTATTTAAGACACTGAATTCAACTGGCCAGCAGAGGTCGCTGTGTAGCTTTAACTGCCTATTCCAATTGTGGGTGTCTCTATAGCTGTCACGTGATACAACTGAAAAGTTTAATTTTTTTTTAATTGATTTATTTATTTATATGATATTGTATTTCACAGGGTCAGGGGGCCCTAGGGTCCCGCTCCAAGCCCGCCTGAGCCCGGCATCGCTCCGCTCGCCTTCGGCTCGCTCAGGGTGTTCTTGGCTTCAGAGATCCAACTATGTTTCTCAAACATGGTGGCTAAAAATTTCAGTCTGAGGGCCTATTTAAAACACTGAATTCAAATGACCAACAGAGGTCGCTCCATGGCCTAGACTGCCTATTCCAATTGTGGGTGTCTCTGTAGCAGTCACGTGATACAGCTGAAAGATTTTTTTTTTTTTTTTTTTGCCACACTGAGCGGAGCTAATATCGCGCAAGTCAGAAAACTCTCCCAAAAAACACTCAGAGAAAGAGACAGATTGTTTTTCGGACAGGTTTAACATGATAACGTATCCTATGAAGTGACTAAACTTCTCAAGGATGGCGAAGAAAGCTCTAATTCCCGCCATTTTTTGTTAATTCACCATGAATTAAAAGAATAGACATGTACAGGCCTATTTAAAACACTGAATTCAACTGGCCAGCAGAGGTCGCTGTGTAGCTTTAACTGCCTATTCCAATTGTGGGTGTCTCTATAGCTGTCACGTGATACAACTGAAAAGTTTAATTTTTTTTTAATTGATTTATTTATTTATATGATATTGTATTTCACAGGGCCTGAGGGGGCCCTAGGGTCCCGCTCCAAGCCCGCCTGAGCCCGGCATCGCTCCGCTCGCCTTCGGCTCGCTCAGGGTGTTCTTGGCTTCAGAGATCCAACTATGTTTCTCAAACATGGTGGCTAAAATTTTCAGTCTGAGGGCCTATTTAAAACACTGAATTCAAATGGCCAACAGAGGTCGCTCTATGGCCTAGACTGCCTATTCCAATTGTGGGTGTCTCTGTAGCAGTCACGTGATACAGCTGAAAGATTTTTTTTTTTTTTTTTTTTGCCACACTGAGCGGAGCTAATATCGCGCAAGTCAGAAAACTCTCCCAAAAAACACTCAGAGAAAGAGACAGATTGTTTTTCGGACAGGTTTAACATGATAACATATCCTATGAAGTTACTAAACTTCTCAAGGATGGCGAAGAAAGCTCTAATTCCCGCCATTTTTTGTTAATTCACCATGAATTAAAAGAATAGACATGTACAGGCCTATTTAAGACACTGAATTCAACTGGCCAGCAGAGGTCGCTGTGTGGATTAGACTGCCTATTCCAATTGTGGGTGCCTCTATAGCTGTCACGTGGTACAGCTGACAGGATTTTTTATTTTTTTTTGCCACACTGGGCGAAGCTTAGATCGCGCAAGTCAGAAAACTCTCCCAAAAAACACTCAGAGAAAGAGACAGATTGTTTTTCGGACAGGTTTAACATGATAACGTATCCTATGAAGTGACTAAACTTCTCAAGGATGGCGAAGAAAGCTCTAATTCCCGCCATTTTTTGTTAATTCACCATGAATTAAAAGAATAGACATGTACAGGCCTATTTAAGACACTGAATTCAACTGGCGAGCAGAGGTCGCTGTGTGGATTAGACTGCCTATTCCAATTGTGGGTGCCTCTATAGCTGTCACGTGGTACAGCTGACAGGATTTTTTTTTTTTTTTTGCCACACTGGGCGAAGCTTAGATCGCGCAAGTCAGAAAACTCTCCCAAAAAACACTCAGAGAAAGAGACAGATTGTTTTTCGGACAGGTTTAACATGATAACGTATCCTATGAAGTGACTAAACTTCTCAAGGATGGCGAAGAAAGCTCTAATTCCCGCCATTTTTTGTTAATTCACCATGAATTAAAAGAATAGACATGTACAGGCCTATTTAAGACACTGAATTCAACTGGCCAGCAGAGGTCGCTGTGTGGACTAGACTGCCTATTCCAATTGTGGGTGTCTCTATAGCTGTCACGTGATACAGCTGAAAGATTTTTTTTTTTTTTGCCACACTGAGCGGAGCTTAGATCGCGCAAGTCAGAAAACTCTCCCAAAAAACACTCAGAGAAAGAGACAGATTGTTTTTCGGACAGGTTTAACATGATAACGTATCCTATGAAGTGACTAAACTTCTCAAGGATGGCGAAGAAAGCTCTAATTCCCGCCATTTTTTGTTAATTCACCATGAATTAAAAGAATAGACATGTACAGGCCTATTTAAGACACTGAATTCAACTGGCCAGCAGAGGTCGCTGTGTGGATTAGACTGCCTATTCCAATTGTGGGTGCCTCTATAGCTGTCACGTGGTACAGCTGACAGGATTTTTTTTTTTTTTTTGCCACACTGGGCGAAGCTTAGATCGCGCAAGTCAGAAAACTCTCCCAAAAAACACTCAGAGAAAGAGACAGATTGTTTTTCGGACAGGTTTAACATGATAACGTATCCTATGAAGTGACTAAACCTCTCAAGGATGGCGAAGAAAGCTCTAATTCCCGCCATTTTTTGTTAATTCACCATGAATTAAAAGAATAGACATGTACAGGCCTATTTAAAACACTGAATTCAACTGGCCAGCAGAGGTCGCTGTGTGGATTAGACTGCCTATTCCAATTGTGGGTGTCTCTATAGCTGTCACGTGATACAGCTGAAAGATTTTTTTTTTTTTTGCCACACTGAGCGGAGCTTAGATCGCGCAAGTCAGAAAACTCTCCCAAAAAACACTCAGAGAAAGAGACAGATTGTTTTTCGGACAGGTTTAACACGATTACGTATCCTATGAAGTTACTAAACTTCTCAAGGATGGCGAAGAAAGCTCTAATTCCCGCCATTTTTTGTTAATTCACCATGAATTAAAAGAATAGACATGTACAGGCCTATTTAAGACACTGAATTCAACTGGCCAGCAGAGGTCGCTGTGTGGATTAGACTGCCTATTCCAATTGTGGGTGCCTCTATAGCTGTCACGTGGTACAGCTGACAGGATTTTTTTTTTTTTTTTGCCACACTGGGCGAAGCTTAGATCGCGCAAGTCAGAAAACTCTCCCAAAAAACACTCAGAGAAAGAGACAGATTGTTTTTCGGACAGGTTTAACATGATAACGTATCCTATGAAGTGACTAAACTTCTCAAGGATGGCGAAGAAAGCTCTAATTCCCGCCATTTTTTGTTAATTCACCATAAATTAAAAGAATAGACATGTACAGGCCTATTTAAGACACTGAATTCAACTGGCGAGCAGAGGTCGCTGTGTGGATTAGACTGCCTATTCCAATTGTGGGTGCCTCTATAGCTGTCACGTGGTACAGCTGACAGGATTTTTTTTTTTTTTTGCCACACTGGGCGAAGCTTAGATCGCGCAAGTCAGAAAACTCTCCCAAAAAACACTCAGAGAAAGAGACAGATTGTTTTTCGGACAGGTTTAACATGATAACGTATCCTATGAAGTGACTAAACTTCTCAAGGATGGCGAAGAAAGCTCTAATTCCCGCCATTTTTTGTTAATTCACCATGAATTAAAAGAATAGACATGTACAGGCCTATTTAAGACACTGAATTCAACTGGCCAGCAGAGGTCGCTGTGTGGACTAGACTGCCTATTCCAATTGTGGGTGTCTCTATAGCTGTCACGTGATACAGCTGAAAGATTTTTTTTTTTTTGCCACACTGAGCGGAGCTTAGATCGCGCAAGTCAGAAAACTCTCCCAAAAAACACTCAGAGAAAGAGACAGATTGTTTTTCGGACAGGTTTAACATGATAACATATCCTATGAAGTTACTAAACTTCTCAAGGATGGCGAAGAAAGCTCTAATTCCCGCCATTTTTTGTTAATTCACCATGAATTAAAAGAATAGACATGTACAGGCCTATTTAAGACACTGAATTCAACTGGCCAGCAGAGGTCGCTGTGTGGATTAGACTGCCTATTCCAATTGTGGGTGCCTCTATAGCTGTCACGTGGTACAGCTGACAGGATTTTTTATTTTTTTTTGCCACACTGGGCGAAGCTTAGATCGCGCAAGTCAGAAAACTCTCCCAAAAAACACTCAGAGAAAGAGACAGATTGTTTTTCGGACAGGTTTAACATGATAACGTATCCTATGAAGTGACTAAACTTCTCAAGGATGGCGAAGAAAGCTCTAATTCCCGCCATTTTTTGTTAATTCACCATGATTTAAAAGAATAGACATGTACAGGCCTATTTAAGACACTGAATTCAACTGGCCAGCAGAGGTCGCTGTGTAGCTTTAACTGCCTATTCCAATTGTGGGTGTCTCTATAGCTGTCACGTGATACAACTGAAAAGTTTAATTTTTTTTTAATTGATTTATTTATTTATATGATATTGTATTTCACAGGGTCAGGGGGCCCTAGGGTCCCGCTCCAAGCCCGCCTGAGCCCGGCATCGCTCCGCTCGCCTTCGGCTCGCTCAGGGTGTTCTTGGCTTCAGAGATCCAACTATGTTTCTCAAACATGGTGGCTAAAAATTTCAGTCTGAGGGCCTATTTAAAACACTGAATTCAAATGACCAACAGAGGTCGCTCCATGGCCTAGACTGCCTATTCCAATTGTGGGTGTCTCTGTAGCAGTCACGTGATACAGCTGAAAGATTTTTTTTTTTTTTTTTTTGCCACACTGAGCGGAGCTAATATCGCGCAAGTCAGAAAACTCTCCCAAAAAACACTCAGAGAAAGAGACAGATTGTTTTTCGGACAGGTTTAACATGATAACGTATCCTATGAAGTGACTAAACTTCTCAAGGATGGCGAAGAAAGCTCTAATTCCCGCCATTTTTTGTTAATTCACCATGAATTAAAAGAATAGACATGTACAGGCCTATTTAAAACACTGAATTCAACTGGCCAGCAGAGGTCGCTGTGTAGCTTTAACTGCCTATTCCAATTGTGGGTGTCTCTATAGCTGTCACGTGATACAACTGAAAAGTTTAATTTTTTTTTAATTGATTTATTTATTTATATGATATTGTATTTCACAGGGCCTGAGGGGGCCCTAGGGTCCCGCTCCAAGCCCGCCTGAGCCCGGCATCGCTCCGCTCGCCTTCGGCTCGCTCAGGGTGTTCTTGGCTTCAGAGATCCAACTATGTTTCTCAAACATGGTGGCTAAAATTTTCAGTCTGAGGGCCTATTTAAAACACTGAATTCAAATGGCCAACAGAGGTCGCTCTATGGCCTAGACTGCCTATTCCAATTGTGGGTGTCTCTGTAGCAGTCACGTGATACAGCTGAAAGATTTTTTTTTTTTTTTTTTTTTTTTTTGCCACACTGAGCGGAGCTAATATCGCGCAAGTCAGAAAACTCTCCCAAAAAACACTCAGAGAAAGAGACAGATTGTTTTTCGGACAGGTTTAACATGATAACATATCCTATGAAGTTACTAAACTTCTCAAGGATGGCGAAGAAAGCTCTAATTCCCGCCATTTTTTGTTAATTCACCATGAATTAAAAGAATAGACATGTACAGGCCTATTTAAGACACTGAATTCAACTGGCCAGCAGAGGTCGCTGTGTGGACTAGACTGCCTATTCCAATTGTGGGTGTCTCTATAGCTGTCACGTGATACAGCTGAAAGATTTTTTTTTTTTTTGCCACACTGAGCGGAGCTTAGATCGCGCAAGTCAGAAAACTCTCCCAAAAAACACTCAGAGAAAGAGACAGATTGTTTTTCGGACAGGTTTAACACGATTACGTATCCTATGAAGTTACTAAACTTCTCAAGGATGGCGAAGAAAGCTCTAATTCCCGCCATTTTTTGTTAATTCACCATGAATTAAAAGAATAGACATGTACAGGCCTATTTAAGACACTGAATTCAACTGGCCAGCAGAGGTCGCTGTGTGGATTAGACTGCCTATTCCAATTGTGGGTGCCTCTATAGCTGTCACGTGGTACAGCTGACAGGATTTTTTTTTTTTTTTTGCCACACTGGGCGAAGCTTAGATCGCGCAAGTCAGAAAACTCTCCCAAAAAACACTCAGAGAAAGAGACAGATTGTTTTTCGGACAGGTTTAACATGATAACGTATCCTATGAAGTGACTAAACTTCTCAAGGATGGCGAAGAAAGCTCTAATTCCCGCCATTTTTTGTTAATTCACCATAAATTAAAAGAATAGACATGTACAGGCCTATTTAAGACACTGAATTCAACTGGCGAGCAGAGGTCGCTGTGTGGATTAGACTGCCTATTCCAATTGTGGGTGCCTCTATAGCTGTCACGTGGTACAGCTGACAGGATTTTTTTTTTTTTTTGCCACACTGGGCGAAGCTTAGATCGCGCAAGTCAGAAAACTCTCCCAAAAAACACTCAGAGAAAGAGACAGATTGTTTTTCGGACAGGTTTAACATGATAACGTATCCTATGAAGTGACTAAACTTCTCAAGGATGGCGAAGAAAGCTCTAATTCCCGCCATTTTTTGTTAATTCACCATGAATTAAAAGAATAGACATGTACAGGCCTATTTAAGACACTGAATTCAACTGGCCAGCAGAGGTCGCTGTGTGGACTAGACTGCCTATTCCAATTGTGGGTGTCTCTATAGCTGTCACGTGATACAGCTGAAAGATTTTTTTTTTTTTGCCACACTGAGCGGAGCTTAGATCGCGCAAGTCAGAAAACTCTCCCAAAAAACACTCAGAGAAAGAGACAGATTGTTTTTCGGACAGGTTTAACATGATAACATATCCTATGAAGTTACTAAACTTCTCAAGGATGGCGAAGAAAGCTCTAATTCCCGCCATTTTTTGTTAATTCACCATGAATTAAAAGAATAGACATGTACAGGCCTATTTAAGACACTGAATTCAACTGGCCAGCAGAGGTCGCTGTGTGGATTAGACTGCCTATTCCAATTGTGGGTGCCTCTATAGCTGTCACGTGGTACAGCTGACAGGATTTTTTATTTTTTTTTGCCACACTGGGCGAAGCTTAGATCGCGCAAGTCAGAAAACTCTCCCAAAAAACACTCAGAGAAAGAGACAGATTGTTTTTCGGACAGGTTTAACATGATAACGTATCCTATGAAGTGACTAAACTTCTCAAGGATGGCGAAGAAAGCTCTAATTCCCGCCATTTTTTGTTAATTCACCATGAATTAAAAGAATAGACATGTACAGGCCTATTTAAGACACTGAATTCAACTGGCCAGCAGAGGTCGCTGTGTAGCTTTAACTGCCTATTCCAATTGTGGGTGTCTCTATAGCTGTCACGTGATACAACTGAAAAGTTTAATTTTTTTTTAATTGATTTATTTATTTATATGATATTGTATTTCACAGGGTCAGGGGGCCCTAGGGTCCCGCTCCAAGCCCGCCTGAGCCCGGCATCGCTCCGCTCGCCTTCGGCTCGCTCAGGGTGTTCTTGGCTTCAGAGATCCAACTATGTTTCTCAAACATGGTGGCTAAAAATTTCAGTCTGAGGGCCTATTTAAAACACTGAATTCAAATGACCAACAGAGGTCGCTCCATGGCCTAGACTGCCTATTCCAATTGTGGGTGTCTCTGTAGCAGTCACGTGATACAGCTGAAAGATTTTTTTTTTTTTTTTTTTGCCACACTGAGCGGAGCTAATATCGCGCAAGTCAGAAAACTCTCCCAAAAAACACTCAGAGAAAGAGACAGATTGTTTTTCGGACAGGTTTAACATGATAACGTATCCTATGAAGTGACTAAACTTCTCAAGGATGGCGAAGAAAGCTCTAATTCCCGCCATTTTTTGTTAATTCACCATGAATTAAAAGAATAGACATGTACAGGCCTATTTAAAACACTGAATTCAACTGGCCAGCAGAGGTCGCTGTGTAGCTTTAACTGCCTATTCCAATTGTGGGTGTCTCTATAGCTGTCACGTGATACAACTGAAAAGTTTAATTTTTTTTTAATTGATTTATTTATTTATATGATATTGTATTTCACAGGGCCTGAGGGGGCCCTAGGGTCCCGCTCCAAGCCCGCCTGAGCCCGGCATCGCTCCGCTCGCCTTCGGCTCGCTCAGGGTGTTCTTGGCTTCAGAGATCCAACTATGTTTCTCAAACATGGTGGCTAAAATTTTCAGTCTGAGGGCCTATTTAAAACACTGAATTCAAATGGCCAACAGAGGTCGCTCTATGGCCTAGACTGCCTATTCCAATTGTGGGTGTCTCTGTAGCAGTCACGTGATACAGCTGAAAGATTTTTTTTTTTTTTTTTTTTGCCACACTGAGCGGAGCTAATATCGCGCAAGTCAGAAAACTCTCCCAAAAAACACTCAGAGAAAGAGACAGATTGTTTTTCGGACAGGTTTAACATGATAACATATCCTATGAAGTTACTAAACTTCTCAAGGATGGCGAAGAAAGCTCTAATTCCCGCCATTTTTTGTTAATTCACCATGAATTAAAAGAATAGACATGTACAGGCCTATTTAAGACACTGAATTCAACTGGCCAGCAGAGGTCGCTGTGTGGATTAGACTGCCTATTCCAATTGTGGGTGCCTCTATAGCTGTCACGTGGTACAGCTGACAGGATTTTTTATTTTTTTTTGCCACACTGGGCGAAGCTTAGATCGCGCAAGTCAGAAAACTCTCCCAAAAAACACTCAGAGAAAGAGACAGATTGTTTTTCGGACAGGTTTAACATGATAACGTATCCTATGAAGTGACTAAACTTCTCAAGGATGGCGAAGAAAGCTCTAATTCCCGCCATTTTTTGTTAATTCACCATGAATTAAAAGAATAGACATGTACAGGCCTATTTAAGACACTGAATTCAACTGGCGAGCAGAGGTCGCTGTGTGGATTAGACTGCCTATTCCAATTGTGGGTGCCTCTATAGCTGTCACGTGGTACAGCTGACAGGATTTTTTTTTTTTTTTTGCCACACTGGGCGAAGCTTAGATCGCGCAAGTCAGAAAACTCTCCCAAAAAACACTCAGAGAAAGAGACAGATTGTTTTTCGGACAGGTTTAACATGATAACGTATCCTATGAAGTGACTAAACTTCTCAAGGATGGCGAAGAAAGCTCTAATTCCCGCCATTTTTTGTTAATTCACCATGAATTAAAAGAATAGACATGTACAGGCCTATTTAAGACACTGAATTCAACTGGCCAGCAGAGGTCGCTGTGTGGACTAGACTGCCTATTCCAATTGTGGGTGTCTCTATAGCTGTCACGTGATACAGCTGAAAGATTTTTTTTTTTTTGCCACACTGAGCGGAGCTTAGATCGCGCAAGTCAGAAAACTCTCCCAAAAAACACTCAGAGAAAGAGACAGATTGTTTTTCGGACAGGTTTAACATGATAACATATCCTATGAAGTTACTAAACTTCTCAAGGATGGCGAAGAAAGCTCTAATTCCCGCCATTTTTTGTTAATTCACCATGAATTAAAAGAATAGACATGTACAGGCCTATTTAAGACACTGAATTCAACTGGCCAGCAGAGGTCGCTGTGTGGATTAGACTGCCTATTCCAATTGTGGGTGCCTCTATAGCTGTCACGTGGTACAGCTGACAGGATTTTTTATTTTTTTTTGCCACACTGGGCGAAGCTTAGATCGCGCAAGTCAGAAAACTCTCCCAAAAAACACTCAGAGAAAGAGACAGATTGTTTTTCGGACAGGTTTAACATGATAACGTATCCTATGAAGTGACTAAACTTCTCAAGGATGGCGAAGAAAGCTCTAATTCCCGCCATTTTTTGTTAATTCACCATGAATTAAAAGAATAGACATGTACAGGCCTATTTAAGACACTGAATTCAACTGGCCAGCAGAGGTCGCTGTGTAGCTTTAACTGCCTATTCCAATTGTGGGTGTCTCTATAGCTGTCACGTGATACAACTGAAAAGTTTAATTTTTTTTTAATTGATTTATTTATTTATATGATATTGTATTTCACAGGGTCAGGGGGCCCTAGGGTCCCGCTCCAAGCCCGCCTGAGCCCGGCATCGCTCCGCTCGCCTTCGGCTCGCTCAGGGTGTTCTTGGCTTCAGAGATCCAACTATGTTTCTCAAACATGGTGGCTAAAAATTTCAGTCTGAGGGCCTATTTAAAACACTGAATTCAAATGACCAACAGAGGTCGCTCCATGGCCTAGACTGCCTATTCCAATTGTGGGTGTCTCTGTAGCAGTCACGTGATACAGCTGAAAGATTTTTTTTTTTTTTTTTTGCCACACTGAGCGGAGCTAATATCGCGCAAGTCAGAAAACTCTCCCAAAAAACACTCAGAGAAAGAGACAGATTGTTTTTCGGACAGGTTTAACATGATAACGTATCCTATGAAGTGACTAAACTTCTCAAGGATGGCGAAGAAAGCTCTAATTCCCGCCATTTTTTGTTAATTCACCATGAATTAAAAGAATAGACATGTACAGGCCTATTTAAAACACTGAATTCAACTGGCCAGCAGAGGTCGCTGTGTAGCTTTAACTGCCTATTCCAATTGTGGGTGTCTCTATAGCTGTCACGTGATACAACTGAAAAGTTTAATTTTTTTTTAATTGATTTATTTATTTATATGATATTGTATTTCACAGGGCCTGAGGGGGCCCTAGGGTCCCGCTCCAAGCCCGCCTGAGCCCGGCATCGCTCCGCTCGCCTTCGGCTCGCTCAGGGTGTTCTTGGCTTCAGAGATCCAACTATGTTTCTCAAACATGGTGGCTAAAATTTTCAGTCTGAGGGCCTATTTAAAACACTGAATTCAAATGGCCAACAGAGGTCGCTCTATGGCCTAGACTGCCTATTCCAATTGTGGGTGTCTCTGTAGCAGTCACGTGATACAGCTGAAAGATTTTTTTTTTTTTTTTTTTTTTTTTTTGCCACACTGAGCGGAGCTAATATCGCGCAAGTCAGAAAACTCTCCCAAAAAACACTCAGAGAAAGAGACAGATTGTTTTTCGGACAGGTTTAACATGATAACATATCCTATGAAGTTACTAAACTTCTCAAGGATGGCGAAGAAAGCTCTAATTCCCGCCATTTTTTGTTAATTCACCATGAATTAAAAGAATAGACATGTACAGGCCTATTTAAGACACTGAATTCAACTGGCCAGCAGAGGTCGCTGTGTGGATTAGACTGCCTATTCCAATTGTGGGTGCCTCTATAGCTGTCACGTGGTACAGCTGACAGGATTTTTTATTTTTTTTTGCCACACTGGGCGAAGCTTAGATCGCGCAAGTCAGAAAACTCTCCCAAAAAACACTCAGAGAAAGAGACAGATTGTTTTTCGGACAGGTTTAACATGATAACGTATCCTATGAAGTGACTAAACTTCTCAAGGATGGCGAAGAAAGCTCTAATTCCCGCCATTTTTTGTTAATTCACCAAGAATTAAAAGAATAGACATGTACAGGCCTATTTAAGACACTGAATTCAACTGGCGAGCAGAGGTCGCTGTGTGGATTAGACTGCCTATTCCAATTGTGGGTGCCTCTATAGCTGTCACGTGGTACAGCTGACAGGATTTTTTTTTTTTTTTTGCCACACTGGGCGAAGCTTAGATCGCGCAAGTCAGAAAACTCTCCCAAAAAACACTCAGAGAAAGAGACAGATTGTTTTTCGGACAGGTTTAACATGATAACGTATCCTATGAAGTGACTAAACTTCTCAAGGATGGCGAAGAAAGCTCTAATTCCCGCCATTTTTTGTTAATTCACCATGAATTAAAAGAATAGACATGTACAGGCCTATTTAAGACACTGAATTCAACTGGCCAGCAGAGGTCGCTGTGTGGACTAGACTGCCTATTCCAATTGTGGGTGTCTCTATAGCTGTCACGTGATACAGCTGAAAGATTTTTTTTTTTTTTGCCACACTGAGCGGAGCTTAGATCGCGCAAGTCAGAAAACTCTCCCAAAAAACACTCAGAGAAAGAGACAGATTGTTTTTCGGACAGGTTTAACACGATTACGTATCCTATGAAGTGACTAAACTTCTCAAGGATGGCGAAGAAAGCTCTAATTCCCGCCATTTTTTGTTAATTCACCATGAATTAAAAGAATAGACATGTACAGGCCTATTTAAAGCACTGAATTCAACTGGCCAGCAGAGGTCGCTGTGTAGCTTTAACTGCCTATTCCAATTGTGGGTGTCTCTATAGCTGTCACGTGATACAACTGAAAAGTTTAATTTTTTCTTAATTGATTTATTTATTTATATGATATTGTATTTCACAGGGTCAGGGGGCCCTAGGGTCCCGCTCCAAGCCCGCCTGAGCCCGGCATCGCTCCGCTCGCCTTCGGCTCGCTCAGGGTGTTCTTGGCTTCAGAGATCCAACTATGTTTCTCAAACATGGTGGCTAAAATTTTCAGTCTGAGGGCCTATTTAAAACACTGAATTCAAATGGCCAACAGAGGTCGCTCTATGGCCTAGACTGCCTATTCCAATTGTGGGTGTCTCTGTAGCAGTCACGTGATACAGCTGAAAGATTTTTTTTTTTTTTTTTCGCCACACTGAGCGGAGCTAATATCGCGCAAGTCAGAAAACTCTCCCAAAAAACACTCAGAGAAAGAGACAGATTGTTTTTCGGACAGGTTTAACATGATAACATATCCTATGAAGTGACTAAACTTCTCAAGGATGGCGAAGAAAGCTCTAATTCCCGCCATTTTTTGTTAATTCACCATGAATTAAAAGAATAGACATGTACAGGCCTATTTAAGACACTGAATTCAACTGGCCAGCAGAGGTCGCTGTGTGGATTAGACTGCCTATTCCAATTGTGGGTGCCTCTATAGCTGTCACGTGGTACAGCAGACAGGATTTTTTTTTTTTTTTTGCCACACTGGGCGAAGCTTAGATCGCGCAAGTCAGAAAACTCTCCCAAAAAACACTCAGAGAAAGAGACAGATTGTTTTTCGGACAGGTTTAACATGATAACGTATCCTATGAAGTGACTAAACCTCTCAAGGATGGCGAAGAAAGCTCTAATTCCCGCCATTTTTTGTTAATTCACCATGAATTAAAAGAATAGACATGTACAGGCCTATTTAAAACACTGAATTCAACTGGCCAGCAGAGGTCGCTGTGTGGATTAGACTGCCTATTCCAATTGTGGGTGTCTCTATAGCTGTCACGTGATACAGCTGAAAGATTTTTTTTTTTTTTGCCACACTGAACGGAGCTTAGATCGCGCAAGTCAGAAAACTCTCCCAAAAAACACTCAGAGAAAGAGACAGATTGTTTTTCGGACAGGTTTAACACGATTACGTATCCTATGAAGTTACTAAACTTCTCAAGGATGGCGAAGAAAGCTCTAATTCCCGCCATTTTTTGTTAATTCACCATGAATTAAAAGAATAGACATGTACAGGCCTATTTAAGACACTGAATTCAACTGGCCAGCAGAGGTCGCTGTGTGGATTAGACTGCCTATTCCAATTGTGGGTGCCTCTATAGCTGTCACGTGGTACAGCTGACAGGATTTTTTTTTTTTTTTGCCACACTGGGCGAAGCTTAGATCGCGCAAGTCAGAAAACTCTCCCAAAAAACACTCAGAGAAAGAGACAGATTGTTTTTCGGACAGGTTTAACATGATAACGTATCCTATGAAGTGACTAAACTTCTCAAGGATGGCGAAGAAAGCTCTAATTCCCGCCATTTTTTGTTAATTCACCATGAATTAAAAGAATAGACATGTACAGGCCTATTTAAGACACTGAATTCAACTGGCCAGCAGAGGTCGCTGTGTGGATTAGACTGCCTATTCCAATTGTGGGTGCCTCTATAGCTGTCACGTGGTACAGCTGACAGGATTTTTTTTTTTTTTTTGCCACACTGGGCGAAGCTTAGATCGCGCAAGTCAGAAAACTCTCCCAAAAAACACTCAGAGAAAGAGACAGATTGTTTTTCGGACAGGTTTAACATGATAACGTATCCTATGAAGTGACTAAACCTCTCAAGGATGGCGAAGAAAGCTCTAATTCCCGCCATTTTTTGTTAATTCACCATGAATTAAAAGAATAGACATGTACAGGCCTATTTAAGACACTGAATTCAACTGGCCAGCAGAGGTCGCTGTGTGGATTAGACTGCCTATTCCAATTGTGGGTGCCTCTATAGCTGTCACGTGGTACAGCTGACAGGATTTTTTATTTTTTTTTGCCACACTGGGCGAAGCTTAGATCGCGCAAGTCAGAAAACTCTCCCAAAAAACACTCAGAGAAAGAGACAGATTGTTTTTCGGACAGGTTTAACATGATAACGTATCCTATGAAGTGACTAAACTTCTCAAGGATGGCGAAGAAAGCTCTAATTCCCGCCATTTTTTGTTAATTCACCATGAATTAAAAGAATAGACATGTACAGGCCTATTTAAGACACTGAATTCAACTGGCCAGCAGAGGTCGCTGTGTAGCTTTAACTGCCTATTCCAATTGTGGGTGTCTCTATAGCTGTCACGTGATACAACTGAAAAGTTTAATTTTTTTTTAATTGATTTATTTATTTATATGATATTGTATTTCACAGGGTCAGGGGGCCCTAGGGTCCCGCTCCAAGCCCGCCTGAGCCCGGCATCGCTCCGCTCGCCTTCGGCTCGCTCAGGGTGTTCTTGGCTTCAGAGATCCAACTATGTTTCTCAAACATGGTGGCTAAAAATTTCAGTCTGAGGGCCTATTTAAAACACTGAATTCAAATGACCAACAGAGGTCGCTCCATGGCCTAGACTGCCTATTCCAATTGTGGGTGTCTCTGTAGCAGTCACGTGATACAGCTGAAAGATTTTTTTTTTTTTTTTTTTGCCACACTGAGCGGAGCTAATATCGCGCAAGTCAGAAAACTCTCCCAAAAAACACTCAGAGAAAGAGACAGATTGTTTTTCGGACAGGTTTAACATGATAACGTATCCTATGAAGTGACTAAACTTCTCAAGGATGGCGAAGAAAGCTCTAATTCCCGCCATTTTTTGTTAATTCACCATGAATTAAAAGAATAGACATGTACAGGCCTATTTAAAACACTGAATTCAACTGGCCAGCAGAGGTCGCTGTGTAGCTTTAACTGCCTATTCCAATTGTGGGTGTCTCTATAGCTGTCACGTGATACAACTGAAAAGTTTAATTTTTTTTTAATTGATTTATTTATTTATATGATATTGTATTTCACAGGGCCTGAGGGGGCCCTAGGGTCCCGCTCCAAGCCCGCCTGAGCCCGGCATCGCTCCGCTCGCCTTCGGCTCGCTCAGGGTGTTCTTGGCTTCAGAGATCCAACTATGTTTCTCAAACATGGTGGCTAAAATTTTCAGTCTGAGGGCCTATTTAAAACACTGAATTCAAATGGCCAACAGAGGTCGCTCTATGGCCTAGACTGCCTATTCCAATTGTGGGTGTCTCTGTAGCAGTCACGTGATACAGCTGAAAGATTTTTTTTTTTTTTTTTTTTTTTTTTGCCACACTGAGCGGAGCTAATATCGCGCAAGTCAGAAAACTCTCCCAAAAAACACTCAGAGAAAGAGACAGATTGTTTTTCGGACAGGTTTAACATGATAACATATCCTATGAAGTTACTAAACTTCTCAAGGATGGCGAAGAAAGCTCTAATTCCCGCCATTTTTTGTTAATTCACCATGAATTAAAAGAATAGACATGTACAGGCCTATTTAAGACACTGAATTCAACTGGCCAGCAGAGGTCGCTGTGTGGATTAGACTGCCTATTCCAATTGTGGGTGCCTCTATAGCTGTCACGTGGTACAGCTGACAGGATTTTTTATTTTTTTTTGCCACACTGGGCGAAGCTTAGATCGCGCAAGTCAGAAAACTCTCCCAAAAAACACTCAGAGAAAGAGACAGATTGTTTTTCGGACAGGTTTAACATGATAACGTATCCTATGAAGTGACTAAACTTCTCAAGGATGGCGAAGAAAGCTCTAATTCCCGCCATTTTTTGTTAATTCACCATGAATTAAAAGAATAGACATGTACAGGCCTATTTAAGACACTGAATTCAACTGGCGAGCAGAGGTCGCTGTGTGGATTAGACTGCCTATTCCAATTGTGGGTGCCTCTATAGCTGTCACGTGGTACAGCTGACAGGATTTTTTTTTTTTTTTTGCCACACTGGGCGAAGCTTAGATCGCGCAAGTCAGAAAACTCTCCCAAAAAACACTCAGAGAAAGAGACAGATTGTTTTTCGGACAGGTTTAACATGATAACGTATCCTATGAAGTGACTAAACTTCTCAAGGATGGCGAAGAAAGCTCTAATTCCCGCCATTTTTTGTTAATTCACCATGAATTAAAAGAATAGACATGTACAGGCCTATTTAAGACACTGAATTCAACTGGCCAGCAGAGGTCGCTGTGTGGACTAGACTGCCTATTCCAATTGTGGGTGTCTCTATAGCTGTCACGTGATACAGCTGAAAGATTTTTTTTTTTTTTGCCACACTGAGCGGAGCTTAGATCGCGCAAGTCAGAAAACTCTCCCAAAAAACACTCAGAGAAAGAGACAGATTGTTTTTCGGACAGGTTTAACATGATAACGTATCCTATGAAGTGACTAAACTTCTCAAGGATGGCGAAGAAAGCTCTAATTCCCGCCATTTTTTGTTAATTCACCATAAATTAAAAGAATAGACATGTACAGGCCTATTTAAGACACTGAATTCAACTGGCGAGCAGAGGTCGCTGTGTGGATTAGACTGCCTATTCCAATTGTGGGTGCCTCTATAGCTGTCACGTGGTACAGCTGACAGGATTTTTTTTTTTTTTTGCCACACTGGGCGAAGCTTAGATCGCGCAAGTCAGAAAACTCTCCCAAAAAACACTCAGAGAAAGAGACAGATTGTTTTTCGGACAGGTTTAACATGATAACGTATCCTATGAAGTGACTAAACTTCTCAAGGATGGCGAAGAAAGCTCTAATTCCCGCCATTTTTTGTTAATTCACCATGAATTAAAAGAATAGACATGTACAGGCCTATTTAAGACACTGAATTCAACTGGCCAGCAGAGGTCGCTGTGTGGACTAGACTGCCTATTCCAATTGTGGGTGTCTCTATAGCTGTCACGTGATACAGCTGAAAGATTTTTTTTTTTTTGCCACACTGAGCGGAGCTTAGATCGCGCAAGTCAGAAAACTCTCCCAAAAAACACTCAGAGAAAGAGACAGATTGTTTTTCGGACAGGTTTAACATGATAACATATCCTATGAAGTTACTAAACTTCTCAAGGATGGCGAAGAAAGCTCTAATTCCCGCCATTTTTTGTTAATTCACCATGAATTAAAAGAATAGACATGTACAGGCCTATTTAAGACACTGAATTCAACTGGCCAGCAGAGGTCGCTGTGTGGATTAGACTGCCTATTCCAATTGTGGGTGCCTCTATAGCTGTCACGTGGTACAGCTGACAGGATTTTTTATTTTTTTTTGCCACACTGGGCGAAGCTTAGATCGCGCAAGTCAGAAAACTCTCCCAAAAAACACTCAGAGAAAGAGACAGATTGTTTTTCGGACAGGTTTAACATGATAACGTATCCTATGAAGTGACTAAACTTCTCAAGGATGGCGAAGAAAGCTCTAATTCCCGCCATTTTTTGTTAATTCACCATGAATTAAAAGAATAGACATGTACAGGCCTATTTAAGACACTGAATTCAACTGGCCAGCAGAGGTCGCTGTGTAGCTTTAACTGCCTATTCCAATTGTGGGTGTCTCTATAGCTGTCACGTGATACAACTGAAAAGTTTAATTTTTTTTTAATTGATTTATTTATTTATATGATATTGTATTTCACAGGGTCAGGGGGCCCTAGGGTCCCGCTCCAAGCCCGCCTGAGCCCGGCATCGCTCCGCTCGCCTTCGGCTCGCTCAGGGTGTTCTTGGCTTCAGAGATCCAACTATGTTTCTCAAACATGGTGGCTAAAAATTTCAGTCTGAGGGCCTATTTAAAACACTGAATTCAAATGACCAACAGAGGTCGCTCCATGGCCTAGACTGCCTATTCCAATTGTGGGTGTCTCTGTAGCAGTCACGTGATACAGCTGAAAGATTTTTTTTTTTTTTTTTTGCCACACTGAGCGGAGCTAATATCGCGCAAGTCAGAAAACTCTCCCAAAAAACACTCAGAGAAAGAGACAGATTGTTTTTCGGACAGGTTTAACATGATAACGTATCCTATGAAGTGACTAAACTTCTCAAGGATGGCGAAGAAAGCTCTAATTCCCGCCATTTTTTGTTAATTCACCATGAATTAAAAGAATAGACATGTACAGGCCTATTTAAAACACTGAATTCAACTGGCCAGCAGAGGTCGCTGTGTAGCTTTAACTGCCTATTCCAATTGTGGGTGTCTCTATAGCTGTCACGTGATACAACTGAAAAGTTTAATTTTTTTTTAATTGATTTATTTATTTATATGATATTGTATTTCACAGGGCCTGAGGGGGCCCTAGGGTCCCGCTCCAAGCCCGCCTGAGCCCGGCATCGCTCCGCTCGCCTTCGGCTCGCTCAGGGTGTTCTTGGCTTCAGAGATCCAACTATGTTTCTCAAACATGGTGGCTAAAATTTTCAGTCTGAGGGCCTATTTAAAACACTGAATTCAAATGGCCAACAGAGGTCGCTCTATGGCCTAGACTGCCTATTCCAATTGTGGGTGTCTCTGTAGCAGTCACGTGATACAGCTGAAAGATTTTTTTTTTTTTTTTTTTTTTTTTTGCCACACTGAGCGGAGCTAATATCGCGCAAGTCAGAAAACTCTCCCAAAAAACACTCAGAGAAAGAGACAGATTGTTTTTCGGACAGGTTTAACATGATAACATATCCTATGAAGTTACTAAACTTCTCAAGGATGGCGAAGAAAGCTCTAATTCCCGCCATTTTTTGTTAATTCACCATGAATTAAAAGAATAGACATGTACAGGCCTATTTAAGACACTGAATTCAACTGGCCAGCAGAGGTCGCTGTGTGGATTAGACTGCCTATTCCAATTGTGGGTGCCTCTATAGCTGTCACGTGGTACAGCTGACAGGATTTTTTATTTTTTTTTGCCACACTGGGCGAAGCTTAGATCGCGCAAGTCAGAAAACTCTCCCAAAAAACACTCAGAGAAAGAGACAGATTGTTTTTCGGACAGGTTTAACATGATAACGTATCCTATGAAGTGACTAAACTTCTCAAGGATGGCGAAGAAAGCTCTAATTCCCGCCATTTTTTGTTAATTCACCAAGAATTAAAAGAATAGACATGTACAGGCCTATTTAAGACACTGAATTCAACTGGCGAGCAGAGGTCGCTGTGTGGATTAGACTGCCTATTCCAATTGTGGGTGCCTCTATAGCTGTCACGTGGTACAGCTGACAGGATTTTTTTTTTTTTTTTGCCACACTGGGCGAAGCTTAGATCGCGCAAGTCAGAAAACTCTCCCAAAAAACACTCAGAGAAAGAGACAGATTGTTTTTCGGACAGGTTTAACATGATAACGTATCCTATGAAGTGACTAAACTTCTCAAGGATGGCGAAGAAAGCTCTAATTCCCGCCATTTTTTGTTAATTCACCATGAATTAAAAGAATAGACATGTACAGGCCTATTTAAGACACTGAATTCAACTGGCCAGCAGAGGTCGCTGTGTGGACTAGACTGCCTATTCCAATTGTGGGTGTCTCTATAGCTGTCACGTGATACAGCTGAAAGATTTTTTTTTTTTTTGCCACACTGAGCGGAGCTTAGATCGCGCAAGTCAGAAAACTCTCCCAAAAAACACTCAGAGAAAGAGACAGATTGTTTTTCGGACAGGTTTAACACGATTACGTATCCTATGAAGTGACTAAACTTCTCAAGGATGGCGAAGAAAGCTCTAATTCCCGCCATTTTTTGTTAATTCACCATGAATTAAAAGAATAGACATGTACAGGCCTATTTAAAGCACTGAATTCAACTGGCCAGCAGAGGTCGCTGTGTAGCTTTAACTGCCTATTCCAATTGTGGGTGTCTCTATAGCTGTCACGTGATACAACTGAAAAGTTTAATTTTTTCTTAATTGATTTATTTATTTATATGATATTGTATTTCACAGGGTCAGGGGGCCCTAGGGTCCCGCTCCAAGCCCGCCTGAGCCCGGCATCGCTCCGCTCGCCTTCGGCTCGCTCAGGGTGTTCTTGGCTTCAGAGATCCAACTATGTTTCTCAAACATGGTGGCTAAAATTTTCAGTCTGAGGGCCTATTTAAAACACTGAATTCAAATGGCCAACAGAGGTCGCTCTATGGCCTAGACTGCCTATTCCAATTGTGGGTGTCTCTGTAGCAGTCACGTGATACAGCTGAAAGATTTTTTTTTTTTTTTTTCGCCACACTGAGCGGAGCTAATATCGCGCAAGTCAGAAAACTCTCCCAAAAAACACTCAGAGAAAGAGACAGATTGTTTTTCGGACAGGTTTAACATGATAACATATCCTATGAAGTGACTAAACTTCTCAAGGATGGCGAAGAAAGCTCTAATTCCCGCCATTTTTTGTTAATTCACCATGAATTAAAAGAATAGACATGTACAGGCCTATTTAAGACACTGAATTCAACTGGCCAGCAGAGGTCGCTGTGTGGATTAGACTGCCTATTCCAATTGTGGGTGCCTCTATAGCTGTCACGTGGTACAGCAGACAGGATTTTTTTTTTTTTTTTGCCACACTGGGCGAAGCTTAGATCGCGCAAGTCAGAAAACTCTCCCAAAAAACACTCAGAGAAAGAGACAGATTGTTTTTCGGACAGGTTTAACATGATAACGTATCCTATGAAGTGACTAAACCTCTCAAGGATGGCGAAGAAAGCTCTAATTCCCGCCATTTTTTGTTAATTCACCATGAATTAAAAGAATAGACATGTACAGGCCTATTTAAAACACTGAATTCAACTGGCCAGCAGAGGTCGCTGTGTGGATTAGACTGCCTATTCCAATTGTGGGTGTCTCTATAGCTGTCACGTGATACAGCTGAAAGATTTTTTTTTTTTTTGCCACACTGAACGGAGCTTAGATCGCGCAAGTCAGAAAACTCTCCCAAAAAACACTCAGAGAAAGAGACAGATTGTTTTTCGGACAGGTTTAACACGATTACGTATCCTATGAAGTTACTAAACTTCTCAAGGATGGCGAAGAAAGCTCTAATTCCCGCCATTTTTTGTTAATTCACCATGAATTAAAAGAATAGACATGTACAGGCCTATTTAAGACACTGAATTCAACTGGCCAGCAGAGGTCGCTGTGTGGATTAGACTGCCTATTCCAATTGTGGGTGCCTCTATAGCTGTCACGTGGTACAGCTGACAGGATTTTTTTTTTTTTTTTGCCACACTGGGCGAAGCTTAGATCGCGCAAGTCAGAAAACTCTCCCAAAAAACACTCAGAGAAAGAGACAGATTGTTTTTCGGACAGGTTTAACATGATAACGTATCCTATGAAGTGACTAAACTTCTCAAGGATGGCGAAGAAAGCTCTAATTCCCGCCATTTTTTGTTAATTCACCATGAATTAAAAGAATAGACATGTACAGGCCTATTTAAGACACTGAATTCAACTGGCCAGCAGAGGTCGCTGTGTGGATTAGACTGCCTATTCCAATTGTGGGTGCCTCTATAGCTGTCACGTGGTACAGCTGACAGGATTTTTTTTTTTTTTTTGCCACACTGGGCGAAGCTTAGATCGCGCAAGTCAGAAAACTCTCCCAAAAAACACTCAGAGAAAGAGACAGATTGTTTTTCGGACAGGTTTAACATGATAACGTATCCTATGAAGTGACTAAACCTCTCAAGGATGGCGAAGAAAGCTCTAATTCCCGCCATTTTTTGTTAATTCACCATGAATTAAAAGAATAGACATGTACAGGCCTATTTAAGACACTGAATTCAACTGGCCAGCAGAGGTCGCTGTGTGGATTAGACTGCCTATTCCAATTGTGGGTGCCTCTATAGCTGTCACGTGGTACAGCTGACAGGATTTTTTTTTTTTTTTTGCCACACTGGGCGAAGCTTAGATCGCGCAAGTCAGAAAACTCTCCCAAAAAACACTCAGAGAAAGAGACAGATTGTTTTTCGGACAGGTTTAACATGATAACGTATCCTATGAAGTGACTAAACCTCTCAAGGATGGCGAAGAAAGCTCTAATTCCCGCCATTTTTTGTTAATTCACCATGAATTAAAAGAATAGACATGTACAGGCCTATTTAAGACACTGAATTCAACTGGCCAGCAGAGGTCGCTGTGTGGATTAGACTGCCTATTCCAATTGTGGGTGTCTCTATAGCTGTCACGTGATACAGCTGAAAGATTTTTTTTTTTTTTGCCACACTGAGCGGAGCTTAGATCGCGCAAGTCAGAAAACTCTCCCAAAAAACACTCAGAGAAAGAGACAGATTGTTTTTCGGACAGGTTTAACACGATTACGTATCCTATGAAGTTACTAAACTTCTCAAGGATGGCGAAGAAAGCTCTAATTCCCGCCATTTTTTGTTAATTCACCATGAATTAAAAGAATAGACATGTACAGGCCTATTTAAGACACTGAATTCAACTGGCCAGCAGAGGTCGCTGTGTGGATTAGACTGCCTATTCCAATTGTGGGTGCCTCTATAGCTGTCACGTGGTACAGCTGACAGGATTTTTTTTTTTTTTTTGCCACACTGGGCGAAGCTTAGATCGCGCAAGTCAGAAAACTCTCCCAAAAAACACTCAGAGAAAGAGACAGATTGTTTTTCGGACAGGTTTAACATGATAACGTATCCTATGAAGTGACTAAACTTCTCAAGGATGGCGAAGAAAGCTCTAATTCCCGCCATTTTTTGTTAATTCACCATGAATTAAAAGAATAGACATGTACAGGCCTATTTAAGACACTGAATTCAACTGGCCAGCAGAGGTCGCTGTGTGGATTAGACTGCCTATTCCAATTGTGGGTGCCTCTATAGCTGTCACGTGGTACAGCTGACAGGATTTTTTTTTTTTTTTTGCCACACTGGGCGAAGCTTAGATCGCGCAAGTCAGAAAACTCTCCCAAAAAACACTCAGAGAAAGAGACAGATTGTTTTTCGGACAGGTTTAACATGATAACGTATCCTATGAAGTGACTAAACCTCTCAAGGATGGCGAAGAAAGCTCTAATTCCCGCCATTTTTTGTTAATTCACCATGAATTAAAAGAATAGACATGTACAGGCCTATTTAAAACACTGAATTCAACTGGCCAGCAGAGGTCGCTGTGTGGATTAGACTGCCTATTCCAATTGTGAGTGTCTCTATAGCTGTCACGTGATACAGCTGAAAGATTTTTTTTTTTTTGCCACACTGAGCGGAGCTTAGATCGCGCAAGTCAGAAAACTCTCCCAAAAAAACACTCAGAGAAAGAGACAGATTGTTTTTCGGACAGGTTTAACACGATTACGTATCCTATGAAGTGACTAAACTTCTCAAGGATGGCGAAGAAAGCTCTAATTCCCGCCATTTTTTGTTAATTCACCATGAATTAAAAGAATAGACATGTACAGGCCTATTTAAGACACTGAATTCAACTGGCCAGCAGAGGTCGCTGTGTGGATTAGACTGCCTATTCCAATTGTGGGTGCCTCTATAGCTGTCACGTGGTACAGCTGACAGGATTTTTTTTTTTTTTTTGCCACACTGGGCGAAGCTTAGATCGCGCAAGTCAGAAAACTCTCCCAAAAAACACTCAGAGAAAGAGACAGATTGTTTTTCGGACAGGTTTAACATGATAACGTATCCTATGAAGTGACTAAACCTCTCAAGGATGGCGAAGAAAGCTCTAATTCCCGCCATTTTTTGTTAATTCACCATGAATTAAAAGAATAGACATGTACAGGCCTATTTAAAACACTGAATTCAACTGGCCAGCAGAGGTCGCTGTGTGGATTAGACTGCCTATTCCAATTGTGGGTGTCTCTATAGCTGTCACGTGATACAGCTGAAAGATTTTTTTTTTTTTTGCCACACTGAGCGGAGCTTAGATCGCGCAAGTCAGAAAACTCTCCCAAAAAACACTCAGAGAAAGAGACAGATTGTTTTTCGGACAGGTTTAACACGATTACGTATCCTATGAAGTTACTAAACTTCTCAAGGATGGCGAAGAAAGCTCTAATTCCCGCCATTTTTTGTTAATTCACCATGAATTAAAAGAATAGACATGTACAGGCCTATTTAAGACACTGAATTCAACTGGCCAGCAGAGGTCGCTGTGTGGATTAGACTGCCTATTCCAATTGTGCGTGCCTCTATAGCTGTCACGTGGTACAGCTGACAGGATTTTTTTTTTTTTTTTGCCACACTGGGCGAAGCTTAGATCGCGCAAGTCAGAAAACTCTCCCAAAAAACACTCAGAGAAAGAGACAGATTGTTTTTCGGACAGGTTTAACATGATAACGTATCCTATGAAGTGACTAAACTTCTCAAGGATGGCGAAGAAAGCTCTAATTCCCGCCATTTTTTGTTAATTCACCATGAATTAAAAGAATAGACATGTACAGGCCTATTTAAGACACTGAATTCAACTGGCCAGCAGAGGTCGCTGTGTGGATTAGACTGCCTATTCCAATTGTGAGTGCCTCTATAGCTGTCACGTGGTACAGCTGACAGGATTTTTTTTTTTTTTTTGCCACACTGGGCGAAGCTTAGATCGCGCAAGTCAGAAAACTCTCCCAAAAAACACTCAGAGAAAGAGACAGATTGTTTTTCGGACAGGTTTAACACGATTACGTATCCTATGAAGTTACTAAACTTCTCAAGGATGGCGAAGAAAGCTCTAATTCCCGCCATTTTTTGTTAATTCACCATGAATTAAAAGAATAGACATGTACAGGCCTATTTAAGACACTGAATTCAACTGGCCAGCAGAGGTCGCTGTGTGGATTAGACTGCCTATTCCAATTGTGGGTGCCTCTATAGCTGTCACGTGGTACAGCTGACAGGATTTTTTTTTTTTTTTTGCCACACTGGGCGAAGCTTAGATCGCGCAAGTCAGAAAACTCTCCCAAAAAACACTCAGAGAAAGAGACAGATTGTTTTTCGGACAGGTTTAACATGATAACGTATCCTATGAAGTGACTAAACTTCTCAAGGATGGCGAAGAAAGCTCTAATTCCCGCCATTTTTTGTTAATTCACCATAAATTAAAAGAATAGACATGTACAGGCCTATTTAAGACACTGAATTCAACTGGCGAGCAGAGGTCGCTGTGTGGATTAGACTGCCTATTCCAATTGTGGGTGCCTCTATAGCTGTCACGTGGTACAGCTGACAGGATTTTTTTTTTTTTTTGCCACACTGGGCGAAGCTTAGATCGCGCAAGTCAGAAAACTCTCCCAAAAAACACTCAGAGAAAGAGACAGATTGTTTTTCGGACAGGTTTAACATGATAACGTATCCTATGAAGTGACTAAACTTCTCAAGGATGGCGAAGAAAGCTCTAATTCCCGCCATTTTTTGTTAATTCACCATGAATTAAAAGAATAGACATGTACAGGCCTATTTAAGACACTGAATTCAACTGGCCAGCAGAGGTCGCTGTGTGGACTAGACTGCCTATTCCAATTGTGGGTGTCTCTATAGCTGTCACGTGATACAGCTGAAAGATTTTTTTTTTTTTGCCACACTGAGCGGAGCTTAGATCGCGCAAGTCAGAAAACTCTCCCAAAAAACACTCAGAGAAAGAGACAGATTGTTTTTCGGACAGGTTTAACATGATAACATATCCTATGAAGTTACTAAACTTCTCAAGGATGGCGAAGAAAGCTCTAATTCCCGCCATTTTTTGTTAATTCACCATGAATTAAAAGAATAGACATGTACAGGCCTATTTAAGACACTGAATTCAACTGGCCAGCAGAGGTCGCTGTGTGGATTAGACTGCCTATTCCAATTGTGGGTGCCTCTATAGCTGTCACGTGGTACAGCTGACAGGATTTTTTATTTTTTTTTGCCACACTGGGCGAAGCTTAGATCGCGCAAGTCAGAAAACTCTCCCAAAAAACACTCAGAGAAAGAGACAGATTGTTTTTCGGACAGGTTTAACATGATAACGTATCCTATGAAGTGACTAAACTTCTCAAGGATGGCGAAGAAAGCTCTAATTCCCGCCATTTTTTGTTAATTCACCATGAATTAAAAGAATAGACATGTACAGGCCTATTTAAGACACTGAATTCAACTGGCCAGCAGAGGTCGCTGTGTAGCTTTAACTGCCTATTCCAATTGTGGGTGTCTCTATAGCTGTCACGTGATACAACTGAAAAGTTTAATTTTTTTTTAATTGATTTATTTATTTATATGATATTGTATTTCACAGGGTCAGGGGGCCCTAGGGTCCCGCTCCAAGCCCGCCTGAGCCCGGCATCGCTCCGCTCGCCTTCGGCTCGCTCAGGGTGTTCTTGGCTTCAGAGATCCAACTATGTTTCTCAAACATGGTGGCTAAAAATTTCAGTCTGAGGGCCTATTTAAAACACTGAATTCAAATGACCAACAGAGGTCGCTCCATGGCCTAGACTGCCTATTCCAATTGTGGGTGTCTCTGTAGCAGTCACGTGATACAGCTGAAAGATTTTTTTTTTTTTTTTTTGCCACACTGAGCGGAGCTAATATCGCGCAAGTCAGAAAACTCTCCCAAAAAACACTCAGAGAAAGAGACAGATTGTTTTTCGGACAGGTTTAACATGATAACGTATCCTATGAAGTGACTAAACTTCTCAAGGATGGCGAAGAAAGCTCTAATTCCCGCCATTTTTTGTTAATTCACCATGAATTAAAAGAATAGACATGTACAGGCCTATTTAAAACACTGAATTCAACTGGCCAGCAGAGGTCGCTGTGTAGCTTTAACTGCCTATTCCAATTGTGGGTGTCTCTATAGCTGTCACGTGATACAACTGAAAAGTTTAATTTTTTTTTAATTGATTTATTTATTTATATGATATTGTATTTCACAGGGCCTGAGGGGGCCCTAGGGTCCCGCTCCAAGCCCGCCTGAGCCCGGCATCGCTCCGCTCGCCTTCGGCTCGCTCAGGGTGTTCTTGGCTTCAGAGATCCAACTATGTTTCTCAAACATGGTGGCTAAAATTTTCAGTCTGAGGGCCTATTTAAAACACTGAATTCAAATGGCCAACAGAGGTCGCTCTATGGCCTAGACTGCCTATTCCAATTGTGGGTGTCTCTGTAGCAGTCACGTGATACAGCTGAAAGATTTTTTTTTTTTTTTTTTTTTTTTTGCCACACTGAGCGGAGCTAATATCGCGCAAGTCAGAAAACTCTCCCAAAAAACACTCAGAGAAAGAGACAGATTGTTTTTCGGACAGGTTTAACATGATAACATATCCTATGAAGTTACTAAACTTCTCAAGGATGGCGAAGAAAGCTCTAATTCCCGCCATTTTTTGTTAATTCACCATGAATTAAAAGAATAGACATGTACAGGCCTATTTAAGACACTGAATTCAACTGGCCAGCAGAGGTCGCTGTGTGGATTAGACTGCCTATTCCAATTGTGGGTGCCTCTATAGCTGTCACGTGGTACAGCTGACAGGATTTTTTATTTTTTTTTGCCACACTGGGCGAAGCTTAGATCGCGCAAGTCAGAAAACTCTCCCAAAAAACACTCAGAGAAAGAGACAGATTGTTTTTCGGACAGGTTTAACATGATAACGTATCCTATGAAGTGACTAAACTTCTCAAGGATGGCGAAGAAAGCTCTAATTCCCGCCATTTTTTGTTAATTCACCATGAATTAAAAGAATAGACATGTACAGGCCTATTTAAGACACTGAATTCAACTGGCGAGCAGAGGTCGCTGTGTGGATTAGACTGCCTATTCCAATTGTGGGTGCCTCTATAGCTGTCACGTGGTACAGCTGACAGGATTTTTTTTTTTTTTTTGCCACACTGGGCGAAGCTTAGATCGCGCAAGTCAGAAAACTCTCCCAAAAAACACTCAGAGAAAGAGACAGATTGTTTTTCGGACAGGTTTAACATGATAACGTATCCTATGAAGTGACTAAACTTCTCAAGGATGGCGAAGAAAGCTCTAATTCCCGCCATTTTTTGTTAATTCACCATGAATTAAAAGAATAGACATGTACAGGCCTATTTAAGACACTGAATTCAACTGGCCAGCAGAGGTCGCTGTGTGGACTAGACTGCCTATTCCAATTGTGGGTGTCTCTATAGCTGTCACGTGATACAGCTGAAAGATTTTTTTTTTTTTTGCCACACTGAGCGGAGCTTAGATCGCGCAAGTCAGAAAACTCTCCCAAAAAACACTCAGAGAAAGAGACAGATTGTTTTTCGGACAGGTTTAACATGATAACGTATCCTATGAAGTGACTAAACTTCTCAAGGATGGCGAAGAAAGCTCTAATTCCCGCCATTTTTTGTTAATTCACCATAAATTAAAAGAATAGACATGTACAGGCCTATTTAAGACACTGAATTCAACTGGCGAGCAGAGGTCGCTGTGTGGATTAGACTGCCTATTCCAATTGTGGGTGTCTCTATAGCTGTCACGTGATACAGCTGAAAGATTTTTTTTTTTTTGCCACACTGAGCGGAGCTTAGATCGCGCAAGTCAGAAAACTCTCCCAAAAAACACTCAGAGAAAGAGACAGATTGTTTTTCGGACAGGTTTAACATGATAACATATCCTATGAAGTTACTAAACTTCTCAAGGATGGCGAAGAAAGCTCTAATTCCCGCCATTTTTTGTTAATTCACCATGAATTAAAAGAATAGACATGTACAGGCCTATTTAAGACACTGAATTCAACTGGCCAGCAGAGGTCGCTGTGTAGCTTTAACTGCCTATTCCAATTGTGGGTGTCTCTATAGCTGTCACGTGATACAACTGAAAAGTTTAATTTTTTTTTAATTGATTTATTTATTTATATGATATTGTATTTCACAGGGTCAGGGGGCCCTAGGGTCCCGCTCCAAGCCCGCCTGAGCCCGGCATCGCTCCGCTCGCCTTCGGCTCGCTCAGGGTGTTCTTGGCTTCAGAGATCCAACTATGTTTCTCAAACATGGTGGCTAAAAATTTCAGTCTGAGGGCCTATTTAAAACACTGAATTCAAATGACCAACAGAGGTCGCTCCATGGCCTAGACTGCCTATTCCAATTGTGGGTGTCTCTGTAGCAGTCACGTGATACAGCTGAAAGATTTTTTTTTTTTTTTTTTGCCACACTGAGCGGAGCTAATATCGCGCAAGTCAGAAAACTCTCCCAAAAAACACTCAGAGAAAGAGACAGATTGTTTTTCGGACAGGTTTAACATGATAACGTATCCTATGAAGTGACTAAACTTCTCAAGGATGGCGAAGAAAGCTCTAATTCCCGCCATTTTTTGTTAATTCACCATGAATTAAAAGAATAGACATGTACAGGCCTATTTAAAACACTGAATTCAACTGGCCAGCAGAGGTCGCTGTGTAGCTTTAACTGCCTATTCCAATTGTGGGTGTCTCTATAGCTGTCACGTGATACAACTGAAAAGTTTAATTTTTTTTTAATTGATTTATTTATTTATATGATATTGTATTTCACAGGGCCTGAGGGGGCCCTAGGGTCCCGCTCCAAGCCCGCCTGAGCCCGGCATCGCTCCGCTCGCCTTCGGCTCGCTCAGGGTGTTCTTGGCTTCAGAGATCCAACTATGTTTCTCAAACATGGTGGCTAAAATTTTCAGTCTGAGGGCCTATTTAAAACACTGAATTCAAATGGCCAACAGAGGTCGCTCTATGGCCTAGACTGCCTATTCCAATTGTGGGTGTCTCTGTAGCAGTCACGTGATACAGCTGAAAGATTTTTTTTTTTTTTTTTTTTTTTTTTTGCCACACTGAGCGGAGCTAATATCGCGCAAGTCAGAAAACTCTCCCAAAAAACACTCAGAGAAAGAGACAGATTGTTTTTCGGACAGGTTTAACATGATAACATATCCTATGAAGTTACTAAACTTCTCAAGGATGGCGAAGAAAGCTCTAATTCCCGCCATTTTTTGTTAATTCACCATGAATTAAAAGAATAGACATGTACAGGCCTATTTAAGACACTGAATTCAACTGGCCAGCAGAGGTCGCTGTGTGGATTAGACTGCCTATTCCAATTGTGGGTGCCTCTATAGCTGTCACGTGGTACAGCTGACAGGATTTTTTATTTTTTTTTGCCACACTGGGCGAAGCTTAGATCGCGCAAGTCAGAAAACTCTCCCAAAAAACACTCAGAGAAAGAGACAGATTGTTTTTCGGACAGGTTTAACATGATAACGTATCCTATGAAGTGACTAAACTTCTCAAGGATGGCGAAGAAAGCTCTAATTCCCGCCATTTTTTGTTAATTCACCATGAATTAAAAGAATAGACATGTACAGGCCTATTTAAGACACTGAATTCAACTGGCGAGCAGAGGTCGCTGTGTGGATTAGACTGCCTATTCCAATTGTGGGTGCCTCTATAGCTGTCACGTGGTACAGCTGACAGGATTTTTTTTTTTTTTTTGCCACACTGGGCGAAGCTTAGATCGCGCAAGTCAGAAAACTCTCCCAAAAAACACTCAGAGAAAGAGACAGATTGTTTTTCGGACAGGTTTAACATGATAACGTATCCTATGAAGTGACTAAACTTCTCAAGGATGGCGAAGAAAGCTCTAATTCCCGCCATTTTTTGTTAATTCACCATGAATTAAAAGAATAGACATGTACAGGCCTATTTAAGACACTGAATTCAACTGGCCAGCAGAGGTCGCTGTGTGGACTAGACTGCCTATTCCAATTGTGGGTGTCTCTATAGCTGTCACGTGATACAGCTGAAAGATTTTTTTTTTTTTTGCCACACTGAGCGGAGCTTAGATCGCGCAAGTCAGAAAACTCTCCCAAAAAACACTCAGAGAAAGAGACAGATTGTTTTTCGGACAGGTTTAACACGATTACGTATCCTATGAAGTGACTAAACTTCTCAAGGATGGCGAAGAAAGCTCTAATTCCCGCCATTTTTTGTTAATTCACCATGAATTAAAAGAATAGACATGTACAGGCCTATTTAAAGCACTGAATTCAACTGGCCAGCAGAGGTCGCTGTGTAGCTTTAACTGCCTATTCCAATTGTGGGTGTCTCTATAGCTGTCACGTGATACAACTGAAAAGTTTAATTTTTTCTTAATTGATTTATTTATTTATATGATATTGTATTTCACAGGGTCAGGGGGCCCTAGGGTCCCGCTCCAAGCCCGCCTGAGCCCGGCATCGCTCCGCTCGCCTTCGGCTCGCTCAGGGTGTTCTTGGCTTCAGAGATCCAACTATGTTTCTCAAACATGGTGGCTAAAATTTTCAGTCTGAGGGCCTATTTAAAACACTGAATTCAAATGGCCAACAGAGGTCGCTCTATGGCCTAGACTGCCTATTCCAATTGTGGGTGTCTCTGTAGCAGTCACGTGATACAGCTGAAAGATTTTTTTTTTTTTTTTTTCGCCACACTGAGCGGAGCTAATATCGCGCAAGTCAGAAAACTCTCCCAAAAAACACTCAGAGAAAGAGACAGATTGTTTTTCGGACAGGTTTAACATGATAACATATCCTATGAAGTGACTAAACTTCTCAAGGATGGCGAAGAAAGCTCTAATTCCCGCCATTTTTTGTTAATTCACCATGAATTAAAAGAATAGACATGTACAGGCCTATTTAAGACACTGAATTCAACTGGCCAGCAGAGGTCACTGTGTGGATTAGACTGCCTATTCCAATTGTGGGTGCCTCTATAGCTGTCACGTGGTACAGCTGACAGGATTTTTTTTTTTTTTTTTGCCACACTGGGCGAAGCTTAGATCGCGCAAGTCAGAAAACTCTCCCAAAAAACACTCAGAGAAAGAGACAGATTGTTTTTCGGACAGGTTTAACATGATAATGTATCCTATGAAGTGACTAAACCTCTCAAGGATGGCGAAGAAAGCTCTAATTCCCGCCATTTTTTGTTAATTCACCATGAATTAAAAGAATAGACATGTACAGGCCTATTTAAAACACTGAATTCAACTGGCCAGCAGAGGTCGCTGTGTGGATTAGACTGCCTATTCCAATTGTGGGTGTCTCTATAGCTGTCACGTGATACAGCTGAAAGATTTTTTTTTTTTTTGCCACACTGAGCGGAGCTTAGATCGCGCAAGTCAGAAAACTCTCCCAAAAAACACTCAGAGAAAGAGACAGATTGTTTTTCGGACAGGTTTAACACGATTACGTATCCTATGAAGTGACTAAACTTCTCAAGGATGGCGAAGAAAGCTCTAATTCCCGCCATTTTTTGTTAATTCACCATGAATTAAAAGAATAGACATGTACAGGCCTATTTAAAACACTGAATTCAACTGGCCAGCAGAGGTCGCTGTGTGGATTAGACTGCCTATTCCAATTGTGGGTGTCTCTATAGCTGTCACGTGATACAGCTGAAAGATTTTTTTTTTTTTTGCCACACTGAGCGGAGCTTAGATCGCGCAAGTCAGAAAACTCTCCCAAAAAACACTCAGAGAAAGAGACAGATTGTTTTTCGGACAGGTTTAACACGATTACGTATCCTATGAAGTGACTAAACTTCTCAAGGATGGCGAAGAAAGCTCTAATTCCCGCCATTTTTTGTTAATTCACCATGAATTAAAAGAATAGACATGTACAGGCCTATTTAAAACACTGAATTCAACTGGCCAGCAGAGGTCGCTGTGTAGCTTTAACTGCCTATTCCAATTGTGGGTGTCTCTATAGCTGTCACGTGATACAACTGAAAAGTTTAATTTTTTTTTAATTGATTTATTTATTTATATGATATTGTATTTCACAGGGTCAGGGGGCCCTAGGGTCCCGCTCCGCTCCGCCTTCGGCGGAGGCCTGAGGGGGCCCTAGGGTCCCGCTCCAAGCCCGCCTGAGCCCGGCATCGCTCCGCTCGCCTTCGGCTCACTCAGGGTGTTCTTGGCTTCAGAGATCCAACTATGTTTCTCAAACATGGTGGCTAAAATTTTCAGTCTGAGGGCCTATTTAAAACACTGAATTCAAATGGCCAACAGAGGTCGCTCTATGGCCTAGACTGCCTATTCCAATTGTGGGTGTCTCTGTAGCAGTCACGTGATACAGCTGAAAGATTTTTTTTTTTTTTTTTTGCCACACTGAGCGGAGCTTATATCGCGCAAGTCAGAAAACTCTCCCAAAAAACACTCAGAGAAAGAGACAGATTGTTTTTCGGACAGGTTTAACATGATAACATATCCTATGAAGTGACTAAACTTCTCAAGGATGGCGAAGAAAGCTCTAATTCCCGCCATTTTTTGTTAATTCACCATGAATTAAAAGAATAGACATGTACAGGCCTATTTAAGACACTGAATTCAACTGGCCAGCAGAGGTCGCTGTGTAGCTTTAGCTGCCTATTCCAATTGTGGGTGTCTCTATAGCTGTCACGTGATACAACTGAAAAGTTTAATTTTTTTTTAATTGATTTATTTATTTATATGATATTGTATTTCACAGGGTCAGGGGGCCCTAGGGTCCCGCTCCAAGCCCGCCTGAGCCCGGCATCGCTCCGCTCGCCTTCGGCTCGCTCAGGGTGTTCTTGGCTTCAGAGATCCAACTATGTTTCTCAAACATGGTGGCTAAAATTTTCAGTCTGAGGGCCTATTTAAAACACTGAATTCAAATGGCCAACAGAGGTCGCTCTATGGCCTAGACTGCCTATTCCAATTGTGGGTGTCTCTGTAGCAGTCACGTGATACAGCTGAAAGATTTTTTTTTTTTTTTTTTTGCCACACTGAGCGGAGCTTATATCGCGCAAGTCAGAAAACTCTCCCAAAAAACACTCAGAGAAAGAGACAGATTGTTTTTCGGACAGGTTTAACATGATAACATATCCTATGAAGTTACTAAACTTCTCAAGGATGGCGAAGAAAGCTCTAATTCCCGCCATTTTTTGTTAATTCACCATGAATTAAAAGAATAGACATGTACAGGCCTATTTAAGACACTGAATTCAACTGGCCAGCAGAGGTCGCTGTGTGGATTAGACTGCCTATTCCAATTGTGGGTGCCTCTATAGCTGTCACGTGGTACAGCTGACAGGATTTTTTATTTTTTTTTGCCACACTGGGCGAAGCTTAGATCGCGCAAGTCAGAAAACTCTCCCAAAAAACACTCAGAGAAAGAGACAGATTGTTTTTCGGACAGGTTTAACATGATAACGTATCCTATGAAGTGACTAAACTTCTCAAGGATGGCGAAGAAAGCTCTAATTCCCGCCATTTTTTGTTAATTCACCATGAATTAAAAGAATAGACATGTACAGGCCTATTTAAAACACTGAATTCAAATGACCAACAGAGGTCGCTCCATGGCCTAGACTGCCTATTCCAATTGTGGGTGTCTCTGTAGCAGTCACGTGATACAGCTGAAAGATTTTTTTTTTTTTTTTTTGCCACACTGAGCGGAGCTAATATCGCGCAAGTCAGAAAACTCTCCCAAAAAACACTCAGAGAAAGAGACAGATTGTTTTTCGGACAGGTTTAACACGATTACGTATCCTATGAAGTGACTAAACTTCTCAAGGATGGCGAAGAAAGCTCTAATTCCCGCCATTTTTTGTTAATTCACCATGAATTAAAAGAATAGACATGTACAGGCCTATTTAAAACACTGAATTCAACTGGCCAGCAGAGGTCGCTGTGTAGCTTTAACTGCCTATTCCAATTGTGGGTGTCTCTATAGCTGTCACGTGATACAACTGAAAAGTTTAATTTTTTTTTAATTGATTTATTTATTTATATGATATTGTATTTCACAGGGTCAGGGGGCCCTAGGGTCCCGCTCCGCTCCGCCTTCGGCGGAGGCCTGAGGGGGCCCTAGGGTCCCGCTCCAAGCCCGCCTGAGCCCGGCATCGCTCCGCTCGCCTTCGGCTCACTCAGGGTGTTCTTGGCTTCAGAGATCCAACTATGTTTCTCAAACATGGTGGCTAAAATTTTCAGTCTGAGGGCCTATTTAAAACACTGAATTCAAATGGCCAACAGAGGTCGCTCTATGGCCTAGACTGCCTATTCCAATTGTGGGTGTCTCTGTAGCAGTCACGTGATACAGCTGAAAGATTTTTTTTTTTTTTTTTTGCCACACTGAGCGGAGCTTATATCGCGCAAGTCAGAAAACTCTCCCAAAAAACACTCAGAGAAAGAGACAGATTGTTTTTCGGACAGGTTTAACATGATAACATATCCTATGAAGTGACTAAACTTCTCAAGGATGGCGAAGAAAGCTCTAATTCCCGCCATTTTTTGTTAATTCACCATGAATTAAAAGAATAGACATGTACAGGCCTATTTAAGACACTGAATTCAACTGGCCAGCAGAGGTCGCTGTGTAGCTTTAGCTGCCTATTCCAATTGTGGGTGTCTCTATAGCTGTCACGTGATACAACTGAAAAGTTTAATTTTTTTTTAATTGATTTATTTATTTATATGATATTGTATTTCACAGGGTCAGGGGGCCCTAGGGTCCCGCTCCAAGCCCGCCTGAGCCCGGCATCGCTCCGCTCGCCTTCGGCTCGCTCAGGGTGTTCTTGGCTTCAGAGATCCAACTATGTTTCTCAAACATGGTGGCTAAAATTTTCAGTCTGAGGGCCTATTTAAAACACTGAATTCAAATGGCCAACAGAGGTCGCTCTATGGCCTAGACTGCCTATTCCAATTGTGGGTGTCTCTGTAGCAGTCACGTGATACAGCTGAAAGATTTTTTTTTTTTTTTTTTTTTGCCACACTGAGCGGAGCTTATATCGCGCAAGTCAGAAAACTCTCCCAAAAAACACTCAGAGAAAGAGACAGATTGTTTTTCGGACAGGTTTAACATGATAACATATCCTATGAAGTTACTAAACTTCTCAAGGATGGCGAAGAAAGCTCTAATTCCCGCCATTTTTTGTTAATTCACCATGAATTAAAAGAATAGACATGTACAGGCCTATTTAAGACACTGAATTCAACTGGCCAGCAGAGGTCGCTGTGTGGATTAGACTGCCTATTCCAATTGTGGGTGCCTCTATAGCTGTCACGTGGTACAGCTGACAGGATTTTTTATTTTTTTTTGCCACACTGGGCGAAGCTTAGATCGCGCAAGTCAGAAAACTCTCCCAAAAAACACTCAGAGAAAGAGACAGATTGTTTTTCGGACAGGTTTAACATGATAACGTATCCTATGAAGTGACTAAACTTCTCAAGGATGGCGAAGAAAGCTCTAATTCCCGCCATTTTTTGTTAATTCACCATGAATTAAAAGAATAGACATGTACAGGCCTATTTAAAACACTGAATTCAAATGACCAACAGAGGTCGCTCCATGGCCTAGACTGCCTATTCCAATTGTGGGTGTCTCTGTAGCAGTCACGTGATACAGCTGAAAGATTTTTTTTTTTTTTTTTTGCCACACTGAGCGGAGCTAATATCGCGCAAGTCAGAAAACTCTCCCAAAAAACACTCAGAGAAAGAGACAGATTGTTTTTCGGACAGGTTTAACATGATAACGTATCCTATGAAGTGACTAAACTTCTCAAGGATGGCGAAGAAAGCTCTAATTCCCGCCATTTTTTGTTAATTCACCATGAATTAAAAGAATAGACATGTACAGGCCTATTTAAAACACTGAATTCAACTGGCCAGCAGAGGTCGCTGTGTAGCTTTAACTGCCTATTCCAATTGTGGGTGTCTCTATAGCTGTCACGTGATACAACTGAAAAGTTTAATTTTTTTTTAATTGATTTATTTATTTATATGATATTGTATTTCACAGGGCCTGAGGGGGCCCTAGGGTCCCGCTCCAAGCCCGCCTGAGCCCGGCATCGCTCCGCTCGCCTTCGGCTCGCTCAGGGTGTTCTTGGCTTCAGAGATCCAACTATGTTTCTCAAACATGGTGGCTAAAATTTTCAGTCTGAGGGCCTATTTAAAACACTGAATTCAAATGGCCAACAGAGGTCGCTCTATGGCCTAGACTGCCTATTCCAATTGTGGGTGTCTCTGTAGCAGTCACGTGATACAGCTGAAAGATTTTTTTTTTTTTTTTTTTTTTTTTGCCACACTGAGCGGAGCTAATATCGCGCAAGTCAGAAAACTCTCCCAAAAAACACTCAGAGAAAGAGACAGATTGTTTTTCGGACAGGTTTAACATGATAACATATCCTATGAAGTTACTAAACTTCTCAAGGATGGCGAAGAAAGCTCTAATTCCCGCCATTTTTTGTTAATTCACCATGAATTAAAAGAATAGACATGTACAGGCCTATTTAAGACACTGAATTCAACTGGCCAGCAGAGGTCGCTGTGTGGATTAGACTGCCTATTCCAATTGTGGGTGCCTCTATAGCTGTCACGTGGTACAGCTGACAGGATTTTTTATTTTTTTTTGCCACACTGGGCGAAGCTTAGATCGCGCAAGTCAGAAAACTCTCCCAAAAAACACTCAGAGAAAGAGACAGATTGTTTTTCGGACAGGTTTAACATGATAACGTATCCTATGAAGTGACTAAACTTCTCAAGGATGGCGAAGAAAGCTCTAATTCCCGCCATTTTTTGTTAATTCACCATGAATTAAAAGAATAGACATGTACAGGCCTATTTAAGACACTGAATTCAACTGGCGAGCAGAGGTCGCTGTGTGGATTAGACTGCCTATTCCAATTGTGGGTGCCTCTATAGCTGTCACGTGGTACAGCTGACAGGATTTTTTTTTTTTTTTGCCACACTGGGCGAAGCTTAGATCGCGCAAGTCAGAAAACTCTCCCAAAAAACACTCAGAGAAAGAGACAGATTGTTTTTCGGACAGGTTTAACATGATAACGTATCCTATGAAGTGACTAAACTTCTCAAGGATGGCGAAGAAAGCTCTAATTCCCGCCATTTTTTGTTAATTCACCATGAATTAAAAGAATAGACATGTACAGGCCTATTTAAGACACTGAATTCAACTGGCCAGCAGAGGTCGCTGTGTGGACTAGACTGCCTATTCCAATTGTGGGTGTCTCTATAGCTGTCACGTGATACAGCTGAAAGATTTTTTTTTTTTTTGCCACACTGAGCGGAGCTTAGATCGCGCAAGTCAGAAAACTCTCCCAAAAAACACTCAGAGAAAGAGACAGATTGTTTTTCGGACAGGTTTAACACGATTACGTATCCTATGAAGTGACTAAACTTCTCAAGGATGGCGAAGAAAGCTCTAATTCCCGCCATTTTTTGTTAATTCACCATGAATTAAAAGAATAGACATGTACAGGCCTATTTAAAACACTGAATTCAACTGGCCAGCAGAGGTCGCTGTGTAGCTTTAACTGCCTATTCCAATTGTGGGTGTCTCTATAGCTGTCACGTGATACAACTGAAAAGTTTAATTTTTTTTTAATTGATTTATTTATTTATATGATATTGTATTTCACAGGGTCAGGGGGCCCTAGGGTCCCGCTCCGCTCCGCCTTCGGCGGAGGCCTGAGGGGGCCCTAGGGTCCCGCTCCAAGCCCGCCTGAGCCCGGCATCGCTCCGCTCGCCTTCGGCTCACTCAGGGTGTTCTTGGCTTCAGAGATCCAACTATGTTTCTCAAACATGGTGGCTAAAATTTTCAGTCTGAAGGCCTATTTAAAACACTGAATTCAAATGGCCAACAGAGGTCGCTCTATGGCCTAGACTGCCTATTCCAATTGTGGGTGTCTCTGTAGCAGTCACGTGATACAGCTGAAAGATTTTTTTTTTTTTTTTTTGCCACACTGAGCGGAGCTTATATCGCGCAAGTCAGAAAACTCTCCCAAAAAACACTCAGAGAAAGAGACAGATTGTTTTTCGGACAGGTTTAACATGATAACATATCCTATGAAGTGACTAAACTTCTCAAGGATGGCGAAGAAAGCTCTAACTCCCGCCATTTTTTGTTAATTCACCATGAATTAAAAGAATAGACATGTACAGGCCTATTTAAGACACTGAATTCAACTGGCCAGCAGAGGTCGCTGTGTAGCTTTAGCTGCCTATTCCAATTGTGGGTGTCTCTATAGCTGTCACGTGATACAACTGAAAAGTTTAATTTTTTTTTAATTGATTTATTTATTTATATGATATTGTATTTCACAGGGTCAGGGGGCCCTAGGGTCCCGCTCCAAGCCCGCCTGAGCCCGGCATCGCTCCGCTCGCCTTCGGCTCGCTCAGGGTGTTCTTGGCTTCAGAGATCCAACTATGTTTCTCAAACATGGTGGCTAAAATTTTCAGTCTGAGGGCCTATTTAAAACACTGAATTCAAATGGCCAACAGAGGTCGCTCTATGGCCTAGACTGCCTATTCCAATTGTGGGTGTCTCTGTAGCAGTCACGTGATACAGCTGAAAGATTTTTTTTTTTTTTTTTTGCCACACTGAGCGGAGCTTATATCGCGCAAGTCAGAAAACTCTCCCAAAAAACACTCAGAGAAAGAGACAGATTGTTTTTCGGACAGGTTTAACATGATAACATATCCTATGAAGTTACTAAACTTCTCAAGGATGGCGAAGAAAGCTCTAATTCCCGCCATTTTTTGTTAATTCACCATGAATTAAAAGAATAGACATGTACAGGCCTATTTAAGACACTGAATTCAACTGGCCAGCAGAGGTCGCTGTGTGGATTAGACTGCCTATTCCAATTGTGGGTGCCTCTATAGCTGTCACGTGGTACAGCTGACAGGATTTTTTATTTTTTTTTGCCACACTGGGCGAAGCTTAGATCGCGCAAGTCAGAAAACTCTCCCAAAAAACACTCAGAGAAAGAGACAGATTGTATTTCGGACAGGTTTAACATGATAACGTATCCTATGAAGTGACTAAACTTCTCAAGGATGGCGAAGAAAGCTCTAATTCCCGCCATTTTTTGTTAATTCACCATGAATTAAAAGAATAGACATGTACAGGCCTATTTAAAACACTGAATTCAAATGACCAACAGAGGTCGCTCCATGGCCTAGACTGCCTATTCCAATTGTGGGTGTCTCTGTAGCAGTCACGTGATACAGCTGAAAGATTTTTTTTTTTTTTTTTTGCCACACTGAGCGGAGCTAATATCGCGCAAGTCAGAAAACTCTCCCAAAAAACACTCAGAGAAAGAGACAGATTGTTTTTCGGACAGGTTTAACATGATAACGTATCCTATGAAGTGACTAAACTTCTCAAGGATGGCGAAGAAAGCTCTAATTCCCGCCATTTTTTGTTAATTCACCATGAATTAAAAGAATAGACATGTACAGGCCTATTTAAAACACTGAATTCAACTGGCCAGCAGAGGTCGCTGTGTAGCTTTAACTGCCTATTCCAATTGTGGGTGTCTCTATAGCTGTCACGTGATACAACTGAAAAGTTTAATTTTTTTTTAATTGATTTATTTATTTATATGATATTGTATTTCACAGGGCCTGAGGGGGCCCTAGGGTCCCGCTCCAAGCCCGCCTGAGCCCGGCATCGCTCCGCTCGCCTTCGGCTCGCTCAGGGTGTTCTTGGCTTCAGAGATCCAACTATGTTTCTCAAACATGGTGGCTAAAATTTTCAGTCTGAGGGCCAATTTAAAACACTGAATTCAAATGGCCAACAGAGGTCGCTCTATGGCCTAGACTGCCTATTCCAATTGTGGGTGTCTCTGTAGCAGTCACGTGATACAGCTGAAAGATTTTTTTTTTTTTTTTTTTTTTTTTTTTTTTTGCCACACTGAGCGGAGCTAATATCGCGCAAGTCAGAAAACTCTCCCAAAAAACACTCAGAGAAAGAGACAGATTGTTTTTCGGACAGGTTTAACATGATAACATATCCTATGAAGTTACTAAACTTCTCAAGGATGGCGAAGAAAGCTCTAATTCCCGCCATTTTTTGTTAATTCACCATGAATTAAAAGAATAGACATGTACAGGCCTATTTAAGACACTGAATTCAACTGGCCAGCAGAGGTCGCTGTGTGGATTAGACTGCCTATTCCAATTGTGGGTGCCTCTATAGCTGTCACGTGGTACAGCTGACAGGATTTTTTATTTTTTTTTGCCACACTGGGCGAAGCTTAGATCGCGCAAGTCAGAAAACTCTCCCAAAAAACACTCAGAGAAAGAGACAGATTGTTTTTCGGACAGGTTTAACATGATAACGTATCCTATGAAGTGACTAAACTTCTCAAGGATGGCGAAGAAAGCTCTAATTCCCGCCATTTTTTGTTAATTCACCATGAATTAAAAGAATAGACATGTACAGGCCTATTTAAGACACTGAATTCAACTGGCGAGCAGAGGTCGCTGTGTGGATTAGACTGCCTATTCCAATTGTGGGTGCCTCTATAGCTGTCACGTGGTACAGCTGACAGGATTTTTTTTTTTTTTTGCCACACTGGGCGAAGCTTAGATCGCGCAAGTCAGAAAACTCTCCCAAAAAACACTCAGAGAAAGAGACAGATTGTTTTTCGGACAGGTTTAACATGATAACGTATCCTATGAAGTGACTAAACTTCTCAAGGATGGCGAAGAAAGCTCTAATTCCCGCCATTTTTTGTTAATTCACCATGAATTAAAAGAATAGACATGTACAGGCCTATTTAAGACACTGAATTCAACTGGCCAGCAGAGGTCGCTGTGTGGACTAGACTGCCTATTCCAATTGTGGGTGTCTCTATAGCTGTCACGTGATACAGCTGAAAGATTTTTTTTTTTTTTGCCACACTGAGCGGAGCTTAGATCGCGCAAGTCAGAAAACTCTCCCAAAAAACACTCAGAGAAAGAGACAGATTGTTTTTCGGACAGGTTTAACACGATTACGTATCCTATGAAGTGACTAAACTTCTCAAGGATGGCGAAGAAAGCTCTAATTCCCGCCATTTTTTGTTAATTCACCATGAATTAAAAGAATAGACATGTACAGGCCTATTTAAAGCACTGAATTCAACTGGCCAGCAGAGGTCGCTGTGTAGCTTTAACTGCCTATTCCAATTGTGGGTGTCTCTATAGCTGTCACGTGATACAACTGAAAAGTTTAATTTTTTCTTAATTGATTTATTTATTTATATGATATTGTATTTCACAGGGTCAGGGGGCCCTAGGGTCCCGCTCCAAGCCCGCCTGAGCCCGGCATCGCTCCGCTCGCCTTCGGCTCGCTCAGGGTGTTCTTGGCTTCAGAGATCCAACTATGTTTCTCAAACATGGTGGCTAAAATTTTCAGTCTGAGGGCCTATTTAAAACACTGAATTCAAATGGCCAACAGAGGTCGCTCTATGGCCTAGACTGCCTATTCCAATTGTGGGTGTCTCTGTAGCAGTCACGTGATACAGCTGAAAGATTTTTTTTTTTTTTTTTCGCCACACTGAGCGGAGCTAATATCGCGCAAGTCAGAAAACTCTCCCAAAAAACACTCAGAGAAAGAGACAGATTGTTTTTCGGACAGGTTTAACATGATAACATATCCTATGAAGTGACTAAACTTCTCAAGGATGGCGAAGAAAGCTCTAATTCCCGCCATTTTTTGTTAATTCACCATGAATTAAAAGAATAGACATGTACAGGCCTATTTAAGACACTGAATTCAACTGGCCAGCAGAGGTCGCTGTGTGGATTAGACTGCCTATTCCAATTGTGGGTGCCTCTATAGCTGTCACGTGGTACAGCTGACAGGATTTTTTTTTTTTTTTTGCCACACTGGGCGAAGCTTAGATCGCGCAAGTCAGAAAACTCTCCCAAAAAACACTCAGAGAAAGAGACAGATTGTTTTTCGGACAGGTTTAACATGATAACGTATCCTATGAAGTGACTAAACTTCTCAAGGATGGCGAAGAAAGCTCTAATTCCCGCCATTTTTTGTTAATTCACCATGAATTAAAAGAATAGACATGTACAGGCCTATTTAAGACACTGAATTCAACTGGCCAGCAGAGGTCGCTGTGTGGACTAGACTGCCTATTCCAATTGTGGGTGTCTCTATAGCTGTCACGTGATACAACTGAAAAGTTTAATTTTTTTTTAATTGATTTATTTATTTATATGATATTGTATTTCACAGGGTCAGGGGGCCCTAGGGTCCCGCTCCGCTCCGCCTTCGGCGGAGGCCTGAGGGGGCCCTAGGGTCCCGCTCCAAGCCCGCCTGAGCCCGGCATCGCTCCGCTCGCCTTCGGCTCTCTCAGGGTGTTCTTGGCTTCAGAGATCCATTTATGTTTCTCAAACATGGTGGCTAAAATTTTCAGTCTGAGGGCCTATTTAAAACACTGAATTCAAATGGCCAACAGAGGTCGCTCTATGGCCTAGACTGCCTATTCCAATTGTGGGTGTCTCTGTAGCAGTCACGTGATACAGCTGAAAGATTTTTTTTTTTTTTTTTTGCCACACTGAGCGGAGCTTATATCGCGCAAGTCAGAAAACTCTCCCAAAAAACACTCAGAGAAAGAGACAGATTGTTTTTCGGACAGGTTTAACATGATAACATATCCTATGAAGTGACTAAACTTCTCAAGGATGGCGAAGAAAGCTCTAATTCCCGCCATTTTTTGTTAATTCACCATGAATTAAAAGAATAGACATGTACAGGCCTATTTAAGACACTGAATTCAACTGGCCAGCAGAGGTCGCTGTGTGGATTAGACTGCCTATTCCAATTGTGGGTGCCTCTATAGCTGTCACGTGGTACAGCTGACAGGATTTTTTTTTTTTTTTTGCCACACTGGGCGAAGCTTAGATCGCGCAAGTCAGAAAACTCTCCCAAAAAACACTCAGAGAAAGAGACAGATTGTTTTTCGGACAGGTTTAACATGATAACGTATCCTATGAAGTGACTAAACTTCTCAAGGATGGCGAAGAAAGCTCTAATTCCCGCCATTTTTTGTTAATTCACCATGAATTAAAAGAATAGACATGTACAGGCCTATTTAAGACACTGAATTCAACTGGCCAGCAGAGGTCGCTGTGTGGACTAGACTGCCTATTCCAATTGTGGGTGTCTCTATAGCTGTCACGTGATACAGCTGAAAGATTTTTTTTTTTTTTGCCACACTGAGCGGAGCTTAGATCGCGCAAGTCAGAAAACTCTCCCAAAAAACACTCAGAGAAAGAGACAGATTGTTTTTCGGACAGGTTTAACACGATTACGTATCCTATGAAGTGACTAAACTTCTCAAGGATGGCGAAGAAAGCTCTAATTCCCGCCATTTTTTGTTAATTCACCATGAATTAAAAGAATAGACATGTACAGGCCTATTTAAAACACTGAATTCAACTGGCCAGCAGAGGTCGCTGTGTGGATTAGACTGCCTATTCCAATTGTGGGTGTCTCTATAGCTGTCACGTGATACAGCTGAAAGATTTTTTTTTTTTTTGCCACACTGAGCGGAGCTTAGATCGCGCAAGTCAGAAAACTCTCCCAAAAAACACTCAGAGAAAGAGACAGATTGTTTTTCGGACAGGTTTAACACGATTACGTATCCTATGAAGTGACTAAACTTCTCAAGGATGGCGAAGAAAGCTCTAATTCCCGCCATTTTTTGTTAATTCACCATGAATTAAAAGAATAGACATGTACAGGCCTATTTAAAACACTGAATTCAACTGGCCGGCAGAGGTCGCTGTGTAGCTTTAACTGCCTATTCCAATTGTGGGTGTCTCTATAGCTGTCACGTGATACAACTGAAAAGTTTAATTTTTTTTTAATTGATTTATTTATTTATATGATATTGTATTTCACAGGGTCAGGGGGCCCTAGGGTCCCGCTCCGCTCCGCCTTCGGCGGAGGCCTGAGGGGGCCCTAGGGTCCCGCTCCAAGCCCGCCTGAGCCCGGCATCGCTCCGCTCGCCTTCGGCTCACTCAGGGTGTTCTTGGCTTCAGAGATCCAACTATGTTTCTCAAACATGGTGGCTAAAATTTTCAGTCTGAGGGCCTATTTAAAACACTGAATTCAAATGGCCAACAGAGGTCGCTCTATGGCCTAGACTGCCTATTCCAATTGTGGGTGTCTCTGTAGCAGTCACGTGATACAGCTGAAAGATTTTTTTTTTTTTTTTTTGCCACACTGAGCGGAGCTTATATCGCGCAAGTCAGAAAACTCTCCCAAAAAACACTCAGAGAAAGAGACAGATTGTTTTTCGGACAGGTTTAACATGATAACATATCCTATGAAGTGACTAAACTTCTCAAGGATGGCGAAGAAAGCTCTAATTCCCGCCATTTTTTGTTAATTCACCATGAATTAAAAGAATAGACATGTACAGGCCTATTTAAGACACTGAATTCAACTGGCCAGCAGAGGTCGCTGTGTAGCTTTAGCTGCCTATTCCAATTGTGGGTGTCTCTATAGCTGTCACGTGATACAACTGAAAAGTTTAATTTTTTTTTAATTGATTTATTTATTTATATGATATTGTATTTCACAGGGTCAGGGGGCCCTAGGGTCCCGCTCCAAGCCCGCCTGAGCCCGGCATCGCTCCGCTCGCCTTCGGCTCGCTCAGGGTGTTCTTGGCTTCAGAGATCCAACTATGTTTCTCAAACATGGTGGCTAAAATTTTCAGTCTGAGGGCCTATTTAAAACACTGAATTCAAATGGCCAACAGAGGTCGCTCTATGGCCTAGACTGCCTATTCCAATTGTGGGTGTCTCTGTAGCAGTCACGTGATACAGCTGAAAGATTTTTTTTTTTTTTTTTTGCCACACTGAGCGGAGCTTATATCGCGCAAGTCAGAAAACTCTCCCAAAAAACACTCAGAGAAAGAGACAGATTGTTTTTCGGACAGGTTTAACATGATAACATATCCTATGAAGTTACTAAACTTCTCAAGGATGGCGAAGAAAGCTCTAATTCCCGCCATTTTTTGTTAATTCACCATGAATTAAAAGAATAGACATGTACAGGCCTATTTAAGACACTGAATTCAACTGGCCAGCAGAGGTCGCTGTGTGGATTAGACTGCCTATTCCAATTGTGGGTGCCTCTATAGCTGTCACGTGGTACAGCTGACAGGATTTTTTATTTTTTTTTGCCACACTGGGCGAGCTTAGATCGCGCAAGTCAGAAAACTCTCCCAAAAAACACTCAGAGAAAGAGACAGATTGTTTTTCGGACAGGTTTAACATGATAACGTATCCTATGAAGTGACTAAACTTCTCAAGGATGGCGAAGAAAGCTCTAATTCCCGCCATTTTTTGTTAATTCACCATGAATTAAAAGAATAGACATGTACAGGCCTATTTAAAACACTGAATTCAACTGGCCAGCAGAGGTCGCTGTGTAGCTTTAACTGCCTATTCCAATTGTGGGTGTCTCTATAGCTGTCACGTGATACAACTGAAAAGTTTAATTTTTTTTTAATTGATTTATTTATTTATATGATATTGTATTTCACAGGGTCAGGGGGCCCTAGGGTCCCGCTCCGCTCCGCCTTCGGCGGAGGCCTGAGGGGGCCCTAGGGTCCCGCTCCAAGCCCGCCTGAGCCCGGCATCGCTCCGCTCGCCTTCGGCTCACTCAGGGTGTTCTTGGCTTCAGAGATCCAACTATGTTTCTCAAACATGGTGGCTAAAATTTTCAGTCTGAGGGCCTATTTAAAACACTGAATTCAAATGGCCAACAGAGGTCGCTCTATGGCCTAGACTGCCTATTCCAATTGTGGGTGTCTCTGTAGCAGTCACGTGATACAGCTGAAAGATTTTTTTTTTTTTTTTTTGCCACACTGAGCGGAGCTTATATCGCGCAAGTCAGAAAACTCTCCCAAAAAACACTCAGAGAAAGAGACAGATTGTTTTTCGGACAGGTTTAACATGATAACATATCCTATGAAGTGACTAAACTTCTCAAGGATGGCGAAGAAAGCTCTAATTCCCGCCATTTTTTGTTAATTCACCATGAATTAAAAGAATAGACATGTACAGGCCTATTTAAGACACTGAATTCAACTGGCCAGCAGAGGTCGCTGTGTAGCTTTAGCTGCCTATTCCAATTGTGGGTGTCTCTATAGCTGTCACGTGATACAACTGAAAAGTTTAATTTTTTTTTAATTGATTTATTTATTTATATGATATTGTATTTCACAGGGTCAGGGGGCCCTAGGGTCCCGCTCCAAGCCCGCCTGAGCCCGGCATCGCTCCGCTCGCCTTCGGCTCGCTCAGGGTGTTCTTGGCTTCAGAGATCCAACTATGTTTCTCAAACATGGTGGCTAAAATTTTCAGTCTGAGGGCCTATTTAAAACACTGAATTCAAATGGCCAACAGAGGTCGCTCTATGGCCTAGACTGCCTATTCCAATTGTGGGTGTCTCTGTAGCAGTCACGTGATACAGCTGAAAGATTTTTTTTTTTTTTTTTTGCCACACTGAGCGGAGCTTATATCGCGCAAGTCAGAAAACTCTCCCAAAAAACACTCAGAGAAAGAGACAGATTGTTTTTCGGACAGGTTTAACATGATAACATATCCTATGAAGTTACTAAACTTCTCAAGGATGGCGAAGAAAGCTCTAATTCCCGCCATTTTTTGTTAATTCACCATGAATTAAAAGAATAGACATGTACAGGCCTATTTAAGACACTGAATTCAACTGGCCAGCAGAGGTCGCTGTGTGGATTAGACTGCCTATTCCAATTGTGGGTGCCTCTATAGCTGTCACGTGGTACAGCTGACAGGATTTTTTATTTTTTTTTGCCACACTGGGCGAGCTTAGATCGCGCAAGTCAGAAAACTCTCCCAAAAAACACTCAGAGAAAGAGACAGATTGTTTTTCGGACAGGTTTAACATGATAACGTATCCTATGAAGTGACTAAACTTCTCAAGGATGGCGAAGAAAGCTCTAATTCCCGCCATTTTTTGTTAATTCACCATGAATTAAAAGAATAGACATGTACAGGCCTATTTAAAACACTGAATTCAACTGGCCAGCAGAGGTCGCTGTGTAGCTTTAACTGCCTATTCCAATTGTGGGTGTCTCTATAGCTGTCACGTGATACAACTGAAAAGTTTAATTTTTTTTTAATTGATTTATTTATTTATATGATATTGTATTTCACAGGGTCAGGGGGCCCTAGGGTCCCGCTCCGCTCCGCCTTCGGCGGAGGCCTGAGGGGGCCCTAGGGTCCCGCTCCGCTCCGCCTTCGGCGGAGGCCTGAGGGGGCCCTAGGGTCCCGCTCCGCTCCGCCTTCGGCGGAGGCCTGAGGGGGCCCTAGGGTCCCGCTCCGCTCCGCCTTCGGCTCGCTCAGGGTGTTCTTGGCTTCAGAGATCCAACTATGTTTCTCAAACATGGTGGCTAAAATTTTCAGTCTGAGGGCCTATTTAAAACACTGAATTCAAATGGCCAACAGAGGTCGCTCTATGGCCTAGACTGCCTATTCCAATTGTGGGTGTCTCTGTAGCAGTCACGTGATACAGCTGAAAGATTTTTTTTTTTTTTTTTTGCCACACTGAGCGGAGCTTATATCGCGCAAGTCAGAAAACTCTCCCAAAAAACACTCAGAGAAAGAGACAGATTGTTTTTCGGACAGGTTTAACATGATAACATATCCTATGAAGTTACTAAACTTCTCAAGGATGGCGAAGAAAGCTCTAATTCCCGCCATTTTTTGTTAATTCACCATGAATTAAAAGAATAGACATGTACAGGCCTATTTAAGACACTGAATTCAACTGGCCAGCAGAGGTCGCTGTGTGGATTAGACTGCCTATTCCAATTGTGGGTGCCTCTATAGCTGTCACGTGGTACAGCTGACAGGATTTTTTTTTTTTTTTTGCCACACTGGGCGAAGCTTAGATCGCGCAAGTCAGAAAACTCTCCCAAAAAACACTCAGAGAAAGAGACAGATTGTTTTTCGGACAGGTTTAACATGATAACGTATCCTATGAAGTGACTAAACTTCTCAAGGATGGCGAAGAAAGCTCTAATTCCCGCCATTTTTTGTTAATTCACCATGAATTAAAAGAATAGACATGTACAGGCCTATTTAAGACACTGAATTCAACTGGCCAGCAGAGGTCGCTGTGTGGACTAGACTGCCTATTCCAATTGTGGGTGTCTCTATAGCTGTCACGTGATACAACTGAAAAGTTTAATTTTTTTTTAATTGATTTATTTATTTATATGATATTGTATTTCACAGGGTCAGGGGGCCCTAGGGTCCCGCTCCGCTCCGCCTTCGGCGGAGGCCTGAGGGGGCCCTAGGGTCCCGCTCCAAGCCCGCCTGAGCCCGGCATCGCTCCGCTCGCCTTCGGCTCTCTCAGGGTGTTCTTGGCTTCAGAGATCCATTTATGTTTCTCAAACATGGTGGCTAAAATTTTCAGTCTGAGGGCCTATTTAAAACACTGAATTCAAATGGCCAACAGAGGTCGCTCTATGGCCTAGACTGCCTATTCCAATTGTGGGTGTCTCTGTAGCAGTCACGTGATACAGCTGAAAGATTTTTTTTTTTTTTTTTTGCCACACTGAGCGGAGCTTATATCGCGCAAGTCAGAAAACTCTCCCAAAAAACACTCAGAGAAAGAGACAGATTGTTTTTCGGACAGGTTTAACATGATAACATATCCTATGAAGTGACTAAACTTCTCAAGGATGGCGAAGAAAGCTCTAATTCCCGCCATTTTTTGTTAATTCACCATGAATTAAAAGAATAGACATGTACAGGCCTATTTAAGACACTGAATTCAACTGGCCAGCAGAGGTCGCTGTGTGGATTAGACTGCCTATTCCAATTGTGGGTGCCTCTATAGCTGTCACGTGGTACAGCTGACAGGATTTTTTTTTTTTTTTTGCCACACTGGGCGAAGCTTAGATCGCGCAAGTCAGAAAACTCTCCCAAAAAACACTCAGAGAAAGAGACAGATTGTTTTTCGGACAGGTTTAACATGATAACGTATCCTATGAAGTGACTAAACTTCTCAAGGATGGCGAAGAAAGCTCTAATTCCCGCCATTTTTTGTTAATTCACCATGAATTAAAAGAATAGACATGTACAGGCCTATTTAAGACACTGAATTCAACTGGCCAGCAGAGGTCGCTGTGTGGACTAGACTGCCTATTCCAATTGTGGGTGTCTCTATAGCTGTCACGTGATACAGCTGAAAGATTTTTTTTTTTTTGCCACACTGAGCGGAGCTTAGATCGCGCAAGTCAGAAAACTCTCCCAAAAAACACTCAGAGAAAGAGACAGATTGTTTTTCGGACAGGTTTAACACGATTACGTATCCTATGAAGTGACTAAACTTCTCAAGGATGGCGAAGAAAGCTCTAATTCCCGCCATTTTTTGTTAATTCACCATGAATTAAAAGAATAGACATGTACAGGCCTATTTAAAACACTGAATTCAACTGGCCAGCAGAGGTCGCTGTGTAGCTTTAACTGCCTATTCCAATTGTGGGTGTCTCTATAGCTGTCACGTGATACAACTGAAAAGTTTAATTTTTTTTTAATTGATTTATTTATTTATATGATATTGTATTTCACAGGGTCAGGGGGCCCCTAGGGTCCCGCTCCAAGCCCGCCTGAGCCCGGCATCGCTCCGCTCGCCTTCGGCTCGCTCAGGGTGTTCTTGGCTTCAGAGATCCAACTATGTTTCTCAAACATGGTGGCTAAAATTTTCAGTCTGAGGGCCTATTTAAAACACTGAATTCAAATGGCCAACAGAGGTCGCTCTATGGCCTAGACTGCCTATTCCAATTGTGGGTGTCTCTGTAGCAGTCACGTGATACAGCTGAAAGATTTTTTTTTTTTTTTTTTGCCACACTGAGCGGAGCTTATATCGCGCAAGTCAGAAAACTCTCCCAAAAAACACTCAGAGAAAGAGACAGATTGTTTTTCGGACAGGTTTAACATGATAACGTATCCTATGAAGTGACTAAACCTCTCAAGGATGGCGAAGAAAGCTCTAATTCCCGCCATTTTTTGTTAATTCACCATGAATTAAAAGAATAGACATGTACAGGCCTATTTAAAACACTGAATTCAACTGGCCAGCAGAGGTCGCTGTGTGGATTAGACTGCCTATTCCAATTGTGGGTGTCTCTATAGCTGTCACGTGATACAGCTGAAAGATTTTTTTTTTTTTTTTGCCACACTGGGCGAAGCTTAGATCGCGCAAGTCAGAAAACTCTCCCAAAAAACACTCAGAGAAAGAGACAGATTGTTTTTCGGACAGGTTTAACATGATAACGTATCCTATGAAGTTACTAAACTTCTCAAGGATGGCGAAGAAAGCTCTAATTCCCGCCATTTTTTGTTAATTCACCATGAATTAAAAGAATAGACATGTACAGGCCTATTTAAGACACTGAATTCAACTGGCGAGCAGAGGTCGCTGTGTGGATTAGACTGCCTATTCCAATTGTGGGTGCCTATATAGCTGTCACGTGGTACAGCTGACAGGATTTTTTTTTTTTTTTGCCACACTGGGCGAAGCTTAGATCGCGCAAGTCAGAAAACTCTCCCAAAAAACACTCAGAGAAAGAGACAGATTGTTTTTCGGACAGGTTTAACATGATAACGTATCCTATGAAGTGACTAAACTTCTCAAGGATGGCGAAGAAAGCTCTAATTCCCGCCATTTTTTGTTAATTCACCATGAATTAAAAGAATAGACATGTACAGGCCTATTTAAGACACTGAATTCAACTGGCCAGCAGAGGTCGCTGTGTGGACTAGACTGCCTATTCCAATTGTGGGTGTCTCTATAGCTGTCACGTGATACAGCTGAAAGATTTTTTTTTTTTTGCCACACTGAGCGGAGCTTAGATCGCGCAAGTCAGAAAACTCTCCCAAAAAACACTCAGAGAAAGAGACAGATTGTTTTTCGGACAGGTTTAACACGATTACGTATCCTATGAAGTGACTAAACTTCTCAAGGATGGCGAAGAAAGCTCTAATTCCCGCCATTTTTTGTTAATTCACCATGAATTAAAAGAATAGACATGTACAGGCCTATTTAAAGCACTGAATTCAACTGGCCAGCAGAGGTCGCTGTGTAGCTTTAACTGCCTATTCCAATTGTGGGTGTCTCTATAGCTGTCACGTGATACAACTGAAAAGTTTAATTTTTTCTTAATTGATTTATTTATTTATATGATATTGTATTTCACAGGGTCAGGGGGCCCTAGGGTCCCGCTCCAAGCCCGCCTGAGCCCGGCATCGCTCCGCTCGCCTTCGGCTCGCTCAGGGTGTTCTTGGCTTCAGAGATCCAACTATGTTTCTCAAACATGGTGGCTAAAATTTTCAGTCTGAGGGCCTATTTAAAACACTGAATTCAACTGGCCAGCAGAGGTCGCTGTGTGGATTAGACTGCCTATTCCAATTGTGGGTGCCTCTATAGCTGTCACGTGGTACAGCTGACAGGATTTTTTTTTTTTTTTTGCCACACTGGGCGAAGCTTAGATCGCGCAAGTCAGAAAACTCTCCCAAAAAACACTCAGAGAAAGAGACAGATTGTTTTTCGGACAGGTTTAACATGATAATGTATCCTATGAAGTGACTAAACCTCTCAAGGATGGCGAAGAAAGCTCTAATTCCCGCCATTTTTTGTTAATTCACCATGAATTAAAAGAATAGACATGTACAGGCCTATTTAAAACACTGAATTCAACTGGCCAGCAGAGGTCGCTGTGTGGATTAGACTGCCTATTCCAATTGTGGGTGTCTCTATAGCTGTCACGTGATACAGCTGAAAGATTTTTTTTTTTTTTTGCCACACTGAGCGGAGCTTAGATCGCGCAAGTCAGAAAACTCTCCCAAAAAACACTCAGAGAAAGAGACAGATTGTTTTTCGGACAGGTTTAACACGATTACTTATCCTATGAAGTGACTAAACTTCTCAAGGATGGCGAAGAAAGCTCTAATTCCCGCCATTTTTTGTTAATTCACCATGAATTAAAAGAATAGACATGTACAGGCCTATTTAAAACACTGAATTCAACTGGCCAGCAGAGGTCGCTGTGTGGATTAGACTGCCTATTCCAATTGTGGGTGTCTCTATAGCTGTCACGTGATACAGCTGAAAGATTTTTTTTTTTTTTGCCACACTGAGCGGAGCTTAGATCGCGCAAGTCAGAAAACTCTCCCAAAAAACACTCAGAGAAAGAGACAGATTGTTTTTCGGACAGGTTTAACACGATTACGTATCCTATGAAGTGACTAAACTTCTCAAGGATGGCGAAGAAAGCTCTAATTCCCGCCATTTTTTGTTAATTCACCATGAATTAAAAGAATAGACATGTACAGGCCTATTTAAAACACTGAATTCAACTGGCCAGCAGAGGTCGCTGTGTAGCTTTAACTGCCTATTCCAATTGTGGGTGTCTCTATAGCTGTCACGTGATACAACTGAAAAGTTTAATTTTTTTTTAATTGATTTATTTATTTATATGATATTGTATTTCACAGGGCCTGAGGGGGCCCTAGGGTCCCGCTCCAAGCCCGCCTGAGCCCGGCATCGCTCCGCTCGCCTTCGGCTCGCTCAGGGTGTTCTTGGCTTCAGAGATCCAACTATGTTTCTCAAACATGGTGGCTAAAAATTTCAGTCTGAGGGCCTATTTAAAACACTGAATTCAAATGACCAACAGAGGTCGCTCCATGGCCTAGACTGCCTATTCCAATTGTGGGTGTCTCTGTAGCAGTCACGTGATACAGCTGAAAGATTTTTTTTTTTTTTTTTTGCCACACTGAGCGGAGCTAATATCGCGCAAGTCAGAAAACTCTCCCAAAAAACACTCAGAGAAAGAGACAGATTGTTTTTCGGACAGGTTTAACATGATAACATATCCTATGAAGTTACTAAACTTCTCAAGGATGGCGAAGAAAGCTCTAATTCCCGCCATTTTTTGTTAATTCACCATGAATTAAAAGAATAGACATGTACAGGCCTATTTAAGACACTGAATTCAACTGGCCAGCAGAGGTCGCTGTGTGGATTAGACTGCCTATTCCAATTGTGGGTGCCTCTATAGCTGTCACGTGGTACAGCTGACAGGATTTTTTATTTTTTTTTGCCACACTGGGCGAAGCTTAGATCGCGCAAGTCAGAAAACTCTCCCAAAAAACACTCAGAGAAAGAGACAGATTGTTTTTCGGACAGGTTTAACATGATAACGTATCCTATGAAGTGACTAAACTTCTCAAGGATGGCGAAGAAAGCTCTAATTCCCGCCATTTATTGTTAATTCACCATGAATTAAAAGAATAGACATGTACAGGCCTATTTAAAACACTGAATTCAATTCAGCAGAGGTCGCTGTGTGGATTAGACTGCCTATTCCAATTGTGGGTGTCTCTATAGCTGTCACGTGATACAGCTGAAAGATTTTTTTTTTTTTTTGCCACACTGAGCGGAGCTTAGATCGCGCAAGTCAGAAAACTCTCCCAAAAAACACTCAGAGAAAGAGACAGATTGTTTTTCGGACAGGTTTAACACGATTACGTATCCTATGAAGTGACTAAACTTCTCAAGGATGGCGAAGAAAGCTCTAATTCCCGCCATTTTTTGTTAATTCACCATGAATTGAAAGAATAGACATGTACAGGCCTATTTAAAACACTGAATTCAACTGGCCAGCAGAGGTCGCTGTGTAGCTTTAACTGCCTATTCCAATTGTGGGTGTCTCTATAGCTGTCACGTGATACAACTGAAAAGTTTAATTTTTTTTTAATTGATTTATTTATTTATATGATATTGTATTTCACAGGGTCAGGGGGCCCTAGGGTCCCGCTCCGCTCCGCCTTCGGCGGAGGCCTGAGGGGGCCCTAGGGTCCCGCTCCAAGCCCGCCTGAGCCCGGCATCTCTCCGCTCGCCTTCGGCTCACTCAGGGTGTTCTTGGCTTCAGAGATCCAACTATGTTTCTCAAACATGGTGGCTAAAATTTTCAGTCTGAGGGCCTATTTAAAACACTGAATTCAAATGGCCAACAGAGGTCGCTCTATGGCCTAGACTGCCTATTCCAATTGTGGGTGTCTCTGTAGCAGTCACGTGATACAGCTGAAAGATTTTTTTTTTTTTTTTTTTTTTGCCACACTGAGCGGAGCTTATATCGCGCAAGTCAGAAAACTCTCCCAAAAAACACTCAGAGAAAGAGACAGATTGTTTTTCGGACAGGTTTAACATGATAACATATCCTATGAAGTGACTAAACTTCTCAAGGATGGCGAAGAAAGCTCTAATTCCCGCCATTTTTTGTTAATTCACCATGAATTAAAAGAATAGACATGTACAGGCCTATTTAAGACACTGAATTCAACTGGCCAGCAGAGGTCGCTGTGTAGCTTTAGCTGCCTATTCCAATTGTGGGTGTCTCTATAGCTGTCACGTGATACAACTGAAAAGTTTAATTTTTTTTTAATTGATTTATTTATTTATATGATATTGTATTTCACAGGGTCAGGGGGCCCTAGGGTCCCGCTCCAAGCCCGCCTGAGCCCGGCATCGCTCCGCTCGCCTTCGGCTCGCTCAGGGTGTTCTTGGCTTCAGAGATCCAACTATGTTTCTCAAACATGGTGGCTAAAATTTTCAGTCTGAGGGCCTATTTAAAACACTGAATTCAAATGGCCAACAGAGGTCGCTCTATGGCCTAGACTGCCTATTCCAATTGTGGGTGTCTCTGTAGCAGTCACGTGATACAGCTGAAAGATTTTTTTTTTTTTTTTTTGCCACACTGAGCGGAGCTTATATCGCGCAAGTCAGAAAACTCTCCCAAAAAACACTCAGAGAAAGAGACAGATTGTTTTTCGGACAGGTTTAACATGATAACATATCCTATGAAGTTACTAAACTTCTCAAGGATGGCGAAGAAAGCTCTAATTACCGCCATTTTTTGTTAATTCACCATGAATTAAAAGAATAGACATGTACAGGCCTATTTAAGACACTGAATTCAACTGGCCAGCAGAGGTCGCTGTGTGGACTAGACTGCCTATTCCAATTGTGGGTGTCTCTATAGCTGTCACGTGGTACAGCTGACAGGATTTTTTTTTTTTTTTTGCCACACTGGGCGAAGCTTAGATCGCGCAAGTCAGAAAACTCTCCCAAAAAACACTCAGAGAAAGAGACAGATTGTTTTTCGGACAGGTTTAACATGATAACGTATCCTATGAAGTGACTAAACTTCTCAAGGATGGCGAAGAAAGCTCTAATTCCCGCCATTTATTGTTAATTCACCATGAATTAAAAGAATAGACATGTACAGGCCTATTTAAGACACTGAATTCAACTGGCCAGCAGAGGTCGCTGTGTGGACTAGACTGCCTATTCCAATAGTGGGTGTCTCTATAGCTGTCACGTGATATAGCTGAAAGATTTTTTTTTTTTTTTCCACACTGAGCGGAGCTTAGATCGCGCAAGTCAGAAAACTCTCCCAAAAAACACTCAGAGAAAGAGACAGATTGTTTTTCGGACAGGTTTAACACGATTACGTATCCTATGAAGTGACTAAACTTCTCAAGGATGGCGACGAAAGCTCTAATTCCCGCCATTTTTTGTTAATTCACCATGAATTGAAAGAATAGACATGTACAGGCCTATTTAAAACACTGAATTCAACTGGCCAGCAGAGGTCGCTGTGTAGCTTTAACTGCCTATTCCAATTGTGGGTGTCTCTATAGCTGTCACGTGATACAACTGAAAAGTTTAATTTTTTTTTAATTGATTTATTTATTTATATGATATTGTATTTCACAGGGTCAGGGGGCCCTAGGGTCCCGCTCCGCTCCGCCTTCGGCGGAGGCCTGAGGGGGCCCTAGGGTCCCGCTCCAAGCCCGCCTGAGCCCGGCATCGCTCCGCTCGCCTTCGGCTCTCTCAGGGTGTTCTTGGCTTCAGAGATCCAACTATGTTTCTCAAACATGGTGGCTAAAATTTTCAGTCTGAGGGCCTATTTAAAACACTGAATTCAAATGGCCAACAGAGGTCGCTCTATGGCTTAGACTGCCTATTCCAATTGTGGGTGTCTCTGTAGCAGTCACGTGATACAGCTGAAAGATTTTTTTTTTTTTTTTTTTGCCACACTGAGCGGAGCTTATATCGCGCAAGTCAGAAAACTCTCCCAAAAAACACTCAGAGAAAGAGACAGATTGTTTTTCGGACAGGTTTAACATGATAACATATCCTATGAAGTGACTAAACTTCTCAAGGATGGCGAAGAAAGCTCTAATTCCCGCCATTTTTTGTTAATTCACCATGAATTAAAAGAATAGACATGTACAGGCCTATTTAAGACACTGAATTCAACTGGCCAGCAGAGGTCGCTGTGTAGCTTTAGCTGCCTATTCCAATTGTGGGTGTCTCTATAGCTGTCACGTGATACAACTGAAAAGTTTAATTTTTTTTTAATTGATTTATTTATTTATATGATATTGTATTTCACAGGGTCAGGGGGCCCTAGGGTCCCGCTCCAAGCCCGCCTGAGCCCGGCATCGCTCCGCTCGCCTTCGGCTCGCTCAGGGTGTTCTTGGCTTCAGAGATCCAACTATGTTTCTCAAACATGGTGGCTAAAATTTTCAGTCTGAGGGCCTATTTAAAACACTGAATTCAAATGGCCAACAGAGGTCGCTCTATGGCCTAGACTGCCTATTCCAATTGTGGGTGTCTCTGTAGCAGTCACGTGATACAGCTGAAAGATTTTTTTTTTTTTTTTTTGCCACACTGAGCGGAGCTTATATCGCGCAAGTCAGAAAACTCTCCCAAAAAACACTCAGAGAAAGAGACAGATTGTTTTTCGGACAGGTTTAACATGATAACATATCCTATGAAGTTACTAAACTTCTCAAGGATGGCGAAGAAAGCTCTAATTCCCGCCATTTTTTGTTAATTCACCATGAATTAAAAGAATAGACATGTACAGGCCTATTTAAGACACTGAATTCAACTGGCCAGCAGAGGTCGCTGTGTGGACTAGACTGCCTATTCCAATTGTGGGTGTCTCTATAGCTGTCACGTGGTACAGCTGACAGGATTTTTTTTTTTTTTTTGCCACACTGGGCGAAGCTTAGATCGCGCAAGTCAGAAAACTCTCCCAAAAAACACTCAGAGAAAGAGACAGATTGTTTTTCGGACAGGTTTAACATGATAACGTATCCTATGAAGTGACTAAACTTCTCAAGGATGGCGAAGAAAGCTCTAATTCCCGCCATTTTTTGTTAATTCACCATGAATTAAAAGAATAGACATGTACAGGCCTATTTAAGACACTGAATTCAACTGGCCAGCAGAGGTCGCTGTGTGGACTAGACTGCCTATTCCAATTGTGGGTGTCTCTATAGCTGTCACGTGATATAGCTGAAAGATTTTTTTTTTTTTTTCCACACTGAGCGGAGCTTAGATCGCGCAAGTCAGAAAACTCTCCCAAAAAACACTCAGAGAAAGAGACAGATTGTTTTTCGGACAGGTTTAACACGATTACGTATCCTATGAAGTGACTAAACTTCTCAAGGATGGCGACGAAAGCTCTAATTCCCGCCATTTTTTGTTAATTCACCATGAATTGAAAGAATAGACATGTACAGGCCTATTTAAAACACTGAATTCAACTGGCCAGCAGAGGTCGCTGTGTAGCTTTAACTGCCTATTCCAATTGTGGGTGTCTCTATAGCTGTCACGTGATACAACTGAAAAGTTTAATTTTTTTTTAATTGATTTATTTATTTATATGATATTGTATTTCACAGGGTCAGGGGGCCCTAGGGTCCCGCTCCGCTCCGCCTTCGGCGGAGGCCTGAGGGGGCCCTAGGGTCCCGCTCCAAGCCCGCCTGAGCCCGGCATCGCTCCGCTCGCCTTCGGCTCTCTCAGGGTGTTCTTGGCTTCAGAGATCCAACTATGTTTCTCAAACATGGTGGCTAAAATTTTCAGTCTGAGGGCCTATTTAAAACACTGAATTCAAATGGCCAACAGAGGTCGCTCTATGGCCTAGACTGCCTATTCCAATTGTGGGTGTCTCTATAGCTGTCACGTGATACAACTGAAAAGTTTAATTTTTTTTTAATTGATTTATTTATTTATATGATATTGTATTTCACAGGGTCAGGGGGCCCTAGGGTCCCGCTCCAAGCCCGCCTGAGCCCGGCATCGCTCCGCTCGCCTTCGGCTCGCTCAGGGTGTTCTTGGCTTCAGAGATCCAACTATGTTTCTCAAACATGGTGGCTAAAATTTTCAGTCTGAGGGCCTATTTAAAACACTGAATTCAAATGGCCAACAGAGGTCGCTCTATGGCCTAGACTGCCTATTCCAATTGTGGGTGTCTCTGTAGCAGTCACGTGATACAGCTGAAAGATTTTTTTTTTTTTTTTTTTTTTTTTGCCACACTGAGCGGAGCTTATATCGCGCAAGTCAGAAAACTCTCCCAAAAAACACTCAGAGAAAGAGACATTGTTTTTCGGACAGGTTTAACATGATAACATATCCTATGAAGTTACTAAACTTCTCAAGGATGGCGAAGAAAGCTCTAATTCCCGCCATTTTTTGTTAATTCACCATGAATTAAAAGAATAGACATGTACAGGCCTATTTAAGACACTGAATTCAACTGGCCAGCAGAGGTCGCTGTGTGGATTAGACTGCCTATTCCAATTGTGGGTGCCTCTATAGCTGTCACGTGGTACAGCTGACAGGATTTTTTTTTTTTTTTTGCCACACTGGGCGAAGCTTAGATCGCGCAAGTCAGAAAACTCTCCCAAAAAACACTCAGAGAAAGAGACAGATTGTTTTTCGGACAGGTTTAACATGATAACGTATCCTATGAAGTGACTAAACTTCTCAAGGATGGCGAAGAAAGCTCTAATTCCCGCCATTTTTTGTTAATTCACCATGAATTAAAAGAATAGACATGTACAGGCCTATTTAAGACACTGAATTCAACTGGCCAGCAGAGGTCGCTGTGTGGACTAGACTGCCTATTCCAATTGTGGGTGTCTCTATAGCTGTCACGTGATACAGCTGAAAGATTTTTTTTTTTTTTGCCACACTGAGCAGAGCTTAGATCGCGCAAGTCAGAAAACTCTCCCAAAAAACACTCAGAGAAAGAGACAGATTGTTTTTCGGACAGGTTTAACACGATTACGTATCCTATGAAGTGACTAAACTTCTCAAGGATGGCGAAGAAAGCTCTAATTCCCGCCATTTATTGTTAATTCACCATGAATTAAAAGAATAGACATGTACAGGCCTATTTAAAGCACTGAATTCAACTGGCCAGCAGAGGTCGCTGTGTAGCTTTAACTGCCTATTCCAATTGTGGGTGTCTCTATAGCTGTCACGTGATACAACTGAAAAGTTTAATTTTTTCTTAATTGATTTATTTATTTATATGATATTGTATTTCACAGGGTCAGGGGGCCCTAGGGTCCCGCTCCAAGCCCGCCTGAGCCCGGCATCGCTCCGCTCGCCTTCGGCTCGCTCAGGGTGTTCTTGGCTTCAGAGATCCAACTATGTTTCTCAAACATGGTGGCTAAAATTTTCAGTCTGAGGGCCTATTTAAAACACTGAATTCAAATGGCCAACAGAGGTCGCTCTATGGCCTAGACTGCCTATTCCAATTGTGGGTGTCTCTGTAGCAGTCACGTGATACAGCTGAAAGATTTTTTTTTTTTTTTTCGCCACACTGAGCGGAGCTAATATCGCGCAAGTCAGAAAACTCTCCCAAAAAACACTCAGAGAAAGAGACAGATTGTTTTTCGGACAGGTTTAACATGATAACATATCCTATGAAGTGACTAAACTTCTCAAGGATGGCGAAGAAAGCTCTAATTCCCGCCATTTTTTGTTAATTCACCATGAATTAAAAGAATAGACATGTACAGGCCTATTTAAGACACTGAATTCAACTGGCCAGCAGAGGTCGCTGTGTGGATTAGACTGCCTATTCCAATTGTGGGTGCCTCTATAGCTGTCACGTGGTACAGCTGACAGGATTTTTTTTTTTTTTTTGCCACACTGGGCGAAGCTTAGATCGCGCAAGTCAGAAAACTCTCCCAAAAAACACTCAGAGAAAGAGACAGATTGTTTTTCGGACAGGTTTAACATGATAACGTATCCTATGAAGTGACTAAACCTCTCAAGGATGGCGAAGAAAGCTCTAATTCCCGCCATTTTTTGTTAATTCACCATGAATTAAAAGAATAGACATGTACAGGCCTATTTAAAACACTGAATTCAACTGGCCAGCAGAGGTCGCTGTGTGGATTAGACTGCCTATTCCAATTGTGGGTGTCTCTATAGCTGTCACGTGATACAGCTGAAAGATTTTTTTTTTTTTTGCCACACTGAGCGGAGCTTAGATCGCGCAAGTCAGAAAACTCTCCCAAAAAACACTCAGAGAAAGAGACAGATTGTTTTTCGGACAGGTTTAACACGATTACGTATCCTATGAAGTGACTAAACTTCTCAAGGATGGCGAAGAAAGCTCTAATTCCCGCCATTTTTTGTTAATTCACCATGAATAAAAAGAATAGACATGTACAGGCCTATTTAAGACACTGAATTCAACTGGCCAGCAGAGGTCGCTGTGTGGATTAGACTGCCTATTCCAATTGTGGGTGCCTCTATAGCTGTCACGTGGTACAGCTGACAGGATTTTTTATTTTTTTTTGCCACACTGGGCGAAGCTTAGATCGCGCAAGTCAGAAAACTCTCCCAAAAAACACTCAGAGAAAGAGACAGATTGTTTTTCGGACAGGTTTAACATGATAACGTATCCTATGAAGTGACTAAACTTCTCAAGGATGGCGAAGAAAGCTCTAATTCCCGCCATTTTTTGTTAATTCACCATAAATTAAAAGAATAGACATGTACAGGCCTATTTAAGACACTGAATTCAACTGGCGAGCAGAGGTCGCTGTGTGGATTAGACTGCCTATTCCAATTGTGGGTGCCTCTATAGCTGTCACGTGGTACAGCTGACAGGATTTTTTTTTTTTTTTTGCCACACTGGGCGAAGCTTAGATCGCGCAAGTCAGAAAACTCTCCCAAAAAACACTCAGAGAAAGAGACAGATTGTTTTTCGGACAGGTTTAACACGATTACGTATCCTATGAAGTGACTAAACTTCTCAAGGATGGCGAAGAAAGCTCTAATTCCCGCCATTTTTTGTTAATTCACCATGAATTAAAAGAATAGACATGTACAGGCCTATTTAAAACACTGAATTCAACTGGCCAGCAGAGGTCGCTGTGTAGCTTTAACTGTCTATTCCAATTGTGGGTGTCTCTATAGCTGTCACGTGATACAACTGAAAAGTTTAATTTTTTTTTAATTGATTTATTTATTTATATGATATTGTATTTCACAGGGCCTGAGGGGGCCCTAGGGTCCCGCTCCAAGCCCGCCTGAGCCCGGCATCGCTCCGCTCGCCTTCGGCTCGCTCAGGGTGTTCTTGGCTTCAGAGATCCAACTATGTTTCTCAAACATGGTGGCTAAAATTTTCAGTCTGAGGGCCTATTTAAAACACTGAATTCAAATGGCCAACAGAGGTCGCTCTATGGCCTAGACTGCCTATTCCAATTGTGGGTGTCTCTGTAGCAGTCACGTGATACAGCTGAAAGATTTTTTTTTTTTTTTTTTTTTTTTTTTTTGCCACACTGAGCGGAGCTAATATCGCGCAAGTCAGAAAACTCTCCCAAAAAACACTCAGAGAAAGAGACAGATTGTTTTTCGGACAGGTTTAACATGATAACATATCCTATGAAGTTACTAAACTTCTCAAGGATGGCGAAGAAAGCTCTAATTCCCGCCATTTTTTGTTAATTCACCATGAATTAAAAGAATAGACATGTACAGGCCTATTTAAGACACTGAATTCAACTGGCCAGCAGAGGTCGCTGTGTGGATTAGACTGCCTATTCCAATTGTGGGTGCCTCTATAGCTGTCACGTGGTACAGCTGACAGGATTTTTTATTTTTTTTTGCCACACTGGGCGAAGCTTAGATCGCGCAAGTCAGAAAACTCTCCCAAAAAACACTCAGAGAAAGAGACAGATTGTTTTTCGGACAGGTTTAACATGATAACGTATCCTATGAAGTTACTAAACTTCTCAAGGATGGCGAAGAAAGCTCTAATTCCCGCCATTTTTTGTTAATTCACCATGAATTAAAAGAATAGACATGTACAGGCCTATTTAAGACACTGAATTCAACTGGCCAGCAGAGGTCGCTGTGTGGATTAGACTGCCTATTCCAATTGTGGGTGCCTCTATAGCTGTCACGTGGTACAGCTGACAGGATTTTTTTTTTTTTTTTGCCACACTGGGCGAAGCTTAGATCGCGCAAGTCAGAAAACTCTCCCAAAAAACACTCAGAGAAAGAGACAGATTGTTTTTCGGACAGGTTTAACATGATAACGTATCCTATGAAGTGACTAAACTTCTCAAGGATGGCGAAGAAAGCTCTAATTCCCGCCATTTTTTGTTAATTCACCATAAATTAAAAGAATAGACATGTACAGGCCTATTTAAGACACTGAATTCAACTGGCGAGCAGAGGTCGCTGTGTGGATTAGACTGCCTATTCCAATTGTGGGTGCCTCTATAGCTGTCACGTGGTACAGCTGACAGGATTTTTTTTTTTTTTTTGCCACACTGGGCGAAGCTTAGATCGCGCAAGTCAGAAAACTCTCCCAAAAAACACTCAGAGAAAGAGACAGATTGTTTTTCGGACAGGTTTAACATGATAACGTATCCTATGAAGTGACTAAACTTCTCAAGGATGGCGAAGAAAGCTCTAATTCCCGCCATTTTTTGTTAATTCACCATGAATTAAAAGAATAGACATGTACAGGCCTATTTAAGACACTGAATTCAACTGGCCAGCAGAGGTCGCTGTGTGGACTAGACTGCCTATTCCAATTGTGGGTGTCTCTATAGCTGTCACGTGATACAGCTGAAAGATTTTTTTTTTTTTGCCACACTGAGCGGAGCTTAGATCGCGCAAGTCAGAAAACTCTCCCAAAAAACACTCAGAGAAAGAGACAGATTGTTTTTCGGACAGGTTTAACACGATTACGTATCCTATGAAGTGACTAAACTTCTCAAGGATGGCGAAGAAAGCTCTAATTCCCGCCATTTTTTGTTAATTCACCATGAATTAAAAGAATAGACATGTACAGGCCTATTTAAAACACTGAATTCAACTGGCCAGCAGAGGTCGCTGTGTAGCTTTAACTGCCTATTCCAATTGTGGGTGTCTCTATAGCTGTCACGTGATACAACTGAAAAGTTTAATTTTTTCTTAATTGATTTATTTATTTATATGATATTGTATTTCACAGGGTCAGGGGGCCCTAGGGTCCCGCTCCAAGCCCGCCTGAGCCCGGCATCGCTCCGCTCGCCTTCGGCTCGCTCAGGGTGTTCTTGGCTTCAGAGATCCAACTATGTTTCTCAAACATGGTGGCTAAAATTTTCAGTCTGAGGGCCTATTTAAAACACTGAATTCAAATGGCCAACAGAGGTCGCTCTATGGCCTAGACTGCCTATTCCAATTGTGGGTGTCTCTGTAGCAGTCACGTGATACAGCTGAAAGATTTTTTTTTTTTTTTTCGCCACACTGAGCGGAGCTAATATCGCGCAAGTCAGAAAACTCTCCCAAAAAACACTCAGAGAAAGAGACAGATTGTTTTTCGGACAGGTTTAACATGATAACATATCCTATGAAGTGACTAAACTTCTCAAGGATGGCGAAGAAAGCTCTAATTCCCGCCATTTTTTGTTAATTCACCATGAATTAAAAGAATAGACATGTACAGGCCTATTTAAGACACTGAATTCAACTGGCCAGCAGAGGTCGCTGTGTGGATTAGACTGCCTATTCCAATTGTGGGTGCCTCTATAGCTGTCACGTGGTACAGCTGACAGGATTTTTTTTTTTTTTTTGCCACACTGGGCGAAGCTTAGATCGCGCAAGTCAGAAAACTCTCCCAAAAAACACTCAGAGAAAGAGACAGATTGTTTTTCGGACAGGTTTAACATGATAACGTATCCTATGAAGTGACTAAACCTCTCAAGGATGGCGAAGAAAGCTCTAATTCCCGCCATTTTTTGTTAATTCACCATGAATTAAAAGAATAGACATGTACAGGCCTATTTAAAACACTGAATTCAACTGGCCAGCAGAGGTCGCTGTGTGGATTAGACTGCCTATTCCAATTGTGGGTGTCTCTATAGCTGTCACGTGATACAGCTGAAAGATTTTTTTTTTTTTTGCCACACTGAGCGGAGCTTAGATCGCGCAAGTCAGAAAACTCTCCCAAAAAACACTCAGAGAAAGAGACAGATTGTTTTTCGGACAGGTTTAACACGATTACGTATCCTATGAAGTGACTAAACTTCTCAAGGATGGCGAAGAAAGCTCTAATTCCCGCCATTTTTTGTTAATTCACCATGAATTAAAAGAATAGACATGTACAGGCCTATTTAAGACACTGAATTCAACTGGCCAGCAGAGGTCGCTGTGTGGATTAGACTGCCTATTCCAATTGTGGGTGCCTCTATAGCTGTCACGTGGTACAGCTGACAGGATTTTTTATTTTTTTTTGCCACACTGGGCGAAGCTTAGATCGCGCAAGTCAGAAAACTCTCCCAAAAAACACTCAGAGAAAGAGACAGATTGTTTTTCGGACAGGTTTAACATGATAACGTATCCTATGAAGTGACTAAACTTCTCAAGGATGGCGAAGAAAGCTCTAATTCCCGCCATTTTTTGTTAATTCACCATAAATTAAAAGAATAGACATGTACAGGCCTATTTAAGACACTGAATTCAACTGGCGAGCAGAGGTCGCTGTGTGGATTAGACTGCCTATTCCAATTGTGGGTGCCTCTATAGCTGTCACGTGGTACAGCTGACAGGATTTTTTTTTTTTTTTTGCCACACTGGGCGAAGCTTAGATCGCGCAAGTCAGAAAACTCTCCCAAAAAACACTCAGAGAAAGAGACAGATTGTTTTTCGGACAGGTTTAACACGATTACGTATCCTATGAAGTGACTAAACTTCTCAAGGATGGCGAAGAAAGCTCTAATTCCCGCCATTTTTTGTTAATTCACCATGAATTAAAAGAATAGACATGTACAGGCCTATTTAAAACACTGAATTCAACTGGCCAGCAGAGGTCGCTGTGTAGCTTTAACTGTCTATTCCAATTGTGGGTGTCTCTATAGCTGTCACGTGATACAACTGAAAAGTTTAATTTTTTTTTAATTGATTTATTTATTTATATGATATTGTATTTCACAGGGCCTGAGGGGGCCCTAGGGTCCCGCTCCAAGCCCGCCTGAGCCCGGCATCGCTCCGCTCGCCTTCGGCTCGCTCAGGGTGTTCTTGGCTTCAGAGATCCAACTATGTTTCTCAAACATGGTGGCTAAAATTTTCAGTCTGAGGGCCTATTTAAAACACTGAATTCAAATGGCCAACAGAGGTCGCTCTATGGCCTAGACTGCCTATTCCAATTGTGGGTGTCTCTGTAGCAGTCACGTGATACAGCTGAAAGATTTTTTTTTTTTTTTTTTTTTTTTTTTTTTTTTGCCACACTGAGCGGAGCTAATATCGCGCAAGTCAGAAAACTCTCCCAAAAAACACTCAGAGAAAGAGACAGATTGTTTTTCGGACAGGTTTAACATGATAACATATCCTATGAAGTTACTAAACTTCTCAAGGATGGCGAAGAAAGCTCTAATTCCCGCCATTTTTTGTTAATTCACCATGAATTAAAAGAATAGACATGTACAGGCCTATTTAAGACACTGAATTCAACTGGCCAGCAGAGGTCGCTGTGTGGATTAGACTGCCTATTCCAATTGTGGGTGCCTCTATAGCTGTCACGTGGTACAGCTGACAGGATTTTTTATTTTTTTTTGCCACACTGGGCGAAGCTTAGATCGCGCAAGTCAGAAAACTCTCCCAAAAAACACTCAGAGAAAGAGACAGATTGTTTTTCGGACAGGTTTAACATGATAACGTATCCTATGAAGTTACTAAACTTCTCAAGGATGGCGAAGAAAGCTCTAATTCCCGCCATTTTTTGTTAATTCACCATGAATTAAAAGAATAGACATGTACAGGCCTATTTAAGACACTGAATTCAACTGGCCAGCAGAGGTCGCTGTGTGGATTAGACTGCCTATTCCAATTGTGGGTGCCTCTATAGCTGTCACGTGGTACAGCTGACAGGATTTTTTTTTTTTTTTTGCCACACTGGGCGAAGCTTAGATCGCGCAAGTCAGAAAACTCTCCCAAAAAACACTCAGAGAAAGAGACAGATTGTTTTTCGGACAGGTTTAACATGATAACGTATCCTATGAAGTGACTAAACTTCTCAAGGATGGCGAAGAAAGCTCTAATTCCCGCCATTTTTTGTTAATTCACCATAAATTAAAAGAATAGACATGTACAGGCCTATTTAAGACACTGAATTCAACTGGCGAGCAGAGGTCGCTGTGTGGATTAGACTGCCTATTCCAATTGTGGGTGCCTCTATAGCTGTCACGTGGTACAGCTGACAGGATTTTTTTTTTTTTTTTGCCACACTGGGCGAAGCTTAGATCGCGCAAGTCAGAAAACTCTCCCAAAAAACACTCAGAGAAAGAGACAGATTGTTTTTCGGACAGGTTTAACATGATAACGTATCCTATGAAGTGACTAAACTTCTCAAGGATGGCGAAGAAAGCTCTAATTCCCGCCATTTTTTGTTAATTCACCATGAATTAAAAGAATAGACATGTACAGGCCTATTTAAGACACTGAATTCAACTGGCCAGCAGAGGTCGCTGTGTGGACTAGACTGCCTATTCCAATTGTGGGTGTCTCTATAGCTGTCACGTGATACAGCTGAAAGATTTTTTTTTTTTTGCCACACTGAGCGGAGCTTAGATCGCGCAAGTCAGAAAACTCTCCCAAAAAACACTCAGAGAAAGAGACAGATTGTTTTTCGGACAGGTTTAACACGATTACGTATCCTATGAAGTGACTAAACTTCTCAAGGATGGCGAAGAAAGCTCTAATTCCCGCCATTTTTTGTTAATTCACCATGAATTAAAAGAATAGACATGTACAGGCCTATTTAAAACACTGAATTCAACTGGCCAGCAGAGGTCGCTGTGTAGCTTTAACTGTCTATTCCAATTGTGGGTGTCTCTATAGCTGTCACGTGATACAACTGAAAAGTTTAATTTTTTTTTAATTGATTTATTTATTTATGTGATATTGTATTTCACAGGGCCTGAGGGGGCCCTAGGGTCCCGCTCCGCTCCGCCTTTGGCGGAGGCCTGAGGGGGCCCTAGGGTCCCGCTCCAAGCCCGCCTGAGCCCGGCATCGCTCCGCTCGCCTTCGGCTCGCTCAGGGTGTTCTTGGCTTCAGAGATCCAACTATGTTTCTCAAACATGGTGGCTAAAATTTTCAGTCTGAGGGCCTATTTAAAACACTGAATTCAAATGGCCAACAGAGGTCGCTCTATGGCCTAGACTGCCTATTCCAATTGTGGGTGTCTCTGTAGCAGTCACGTGATACAGCTGAAAGATTTTTTTTTTTTTTTTTTGCCACACTGAGCGGAGCTAATATCGCGCAAGTCAGAAAACTCTCCCAAAAAACACTCAGAGAAAGAGACAGATTGTTTTTCGGACAGGTTTAACATGATACCATATCCTATGAAGTTACTAAACTTCTCAAGGATGGCGAAGAAAGCTCTAATTCCCGCCATTTTTTGTTAATTCACCATGAATTAAAAGAATAGACATGTACAGGCCTATTTAAGACACTGAATTCAACTGGCCAGCAGAGGTCGCTGTGTGGATTAGACTGCCTATTCCAATTGTGGGTGCCTCTATAGCTGTCACGTGGTACAGCTGACAGGATTTTTTATTTTTTTTTGCCACACTGGGCGAAGCTTAGATCGCGCAAGTCAGAAAACTCTCCCAAAAAACACTCAGAGAAAGAGACAGATTGTTTTTCGGACAGGTTTAACATGATAACGTATCCTATGAAGTGACTAAACTTCTCAAGGATGGCGAAGAAAGCTCTAATTCCCGCCATTTTTTGTTAATTCACCATGAATTAAAAGAATAGACATGTACAGGCCTATTTAAAACACTGAATTCAACTGGCCAGCAGAGGTCGCTGTGTGGACTAGACTGCCTATTCCAATTGTGGGTGTCTCTATAGCTGTCACGTGATACAGCTGAAAGATTTTTTTTTTTTTGCCACACTGAGCGGAGCTTAGATCGCGCAAGTCAGAAAACTCTCCCAAAAAACACTCAGAGAAAGAGACAGATTGTTTTTCGGACAGGTTTAACACGATTACGTATCCTATGAAGTGACTAAACTTCTCAAGGATGGCGAAGAAAGCTCTAATTCCCGCCATTTTTTGTTAATTCACCATGAATTAAAAGAATAGACATGTACAGGCCTATTTAAAACACTGAATTCAACTGGCCAGCAGAGGTCGCTGTGTAGCTTTAACTGTCTATTCCAATTGTGGGTGTCTCTATAGCTGTCACGTGATACAACTGAAAAGTTTAATTTTTTTTTAATTGATTTATTTATTTATATGATATTGTATTTCACAGGGCCTGAGGGGGCCCTAGGGTCCCGCTCCGCTCCGCCTTTGGCGGAGGCCTGAGGGGGCCCTAGGGTCCCGCTCCGCTCCGCCTTTGGCGGAGGCCTGAGGGGGCCCTAGGGTCCCGCTCCGCTCCGCCTTTGGCGGAGGCCTGAGGGGGCCCTAGGGTCCCGCTCCGCTCCGCCTTTGGCGGAGGCCTGAGGGGGCCCTAGGGTCCCGCTCCAAGCCCGCCTGAGCCCGGCATCGCTCCGCTCGCCTTCGGCTCGCTCAGGGTGTTCTTGGCTTCAGAGATCCAACTATGTTTCTCAAACATGGTGGCTAAAATTTTCAGTCTGAGGGCCTATTTAAAACACTGAATTCAAATGGCCAACAGAGGTCGCTCTATGGCCTAGACTGCCTATTCCAATTGTGGGTGTCTCTGTAGCAGTCACGTGATACAGCTGAAAGATTTTTTTTTTTTTTTTTTTTTTTTTTTTTTTGCCACACTGAGCGGAGCTAATATCGCGCAAGTCAGAAAACTCTCCCAAAAAACACTCAGAGAAAGAGACAGATTGTTTTTCGGACAGGTTTAACATGATACCATATCCTATGAAGTTACTAAACTTCTCAAGGATGGCGAAGAAAGCTCTAATTCCCGCCATTTTTTGTTAATTCACCATGAATTAAAAGAATAGACATGTACAGGCCTATTTAAGACACTGAATTCAACTGGCCAGCAGAGGTCGCTGTGTGGATTAGACTGCCTATTCCAATTGTGGGTGCCTCTATAGCTGTCACGTGGTACAGCTGACAGGATTTTTTATTTTTTTTTGCCACACTGGGCGAAGCTTAGATCGCGCAAGTCAGAAAACTCTCCCAAAAAACACTCAGAGAAAGAGACAGATTGTTTTTCGGACAGGTTTAACATGATAACGTATCCTATGAAGTGACTAAACTTCTCAAGGATGGCGAAGAAAGCTCTAATTCCCGCCATTTTTTGTTAATTCACCATGAATTAAAAGAATAGACATGTACAGGCCTATTTAAGACACTGAATTCAACTGGCGAGCAGAGGTCGCTGTGTGGATTAGACTGCCTATTCCAATTGTGGGTGCCTCTATAGCTGTCACGTGGTACAGCTGACAGGATTTTTTTTTTTTTTTTGCCACACTGGGCGAAGCTTAGATCGCGCAAGTCAGAAAACTCTCCCAAAAAACACTCAGAGAAAGAGACAGATTGTTTTTCGGACAGGTTTAACATGATAACGTATCCTATGAAGTGACTAAACTTCTCAAGGATGGCGAAGAAAGCTCTAATTCCCGCCATTTTTTGTTAATTCACCATGAATTAAAAGAATAGACATGTACAGGCCTATTTAAAACACTGAATTCAACTGGCCAGCAGAGGTCGCTGTGTGGATTAGACTGCCTATTCCAATTGTGGGTGTCTCTATAGCTGTCACGTGATACAGCTGAAAGATTTTTTTTTTTTTTGCCACACTGAGCGGAGCTTAGATCGCGCAAGTCAGAAAACTCTCCCAAAAAACACTCAGAGAAAGAGACAGATTGTTTTTCGGACAGGTTTAACACGATTACGTATCCTATGAAGTGACTAAACTTCTCAAGGATGGCGAAGAAAGCTCTAATTCCCGCCATTTTTTGTTAATTCACCATGAATTAAAAGAATAGACATGTACAGGCCTATTTAAGACACTGAATTCAACTGGCCAGCAGAGGTCGCTGTGTGGATTAGACTGCCTATTCCAATTGTGGGTGCCTCTATAGCTGTCACGTGGTACAGCTGACAGGATTTTTTATTTTTTTTTGCCACACTGGGCGAAGCTTAGATCGCGCAAGTCAGAAAACTCTCCCAAAAAACACTCAGAGAAAGAGACAGATTGTTTTTCGGACAGGTTTAACATGATAACGTATCCTATGAAGTGACTAAACTTCTCAAGGATGGCGAAGAAAGCTCTAATTCCCGCCATTTTTTGTTAATTCACCATAAATTAAAAGAATAGACATGTACAGGCCTATTTAAGACACTGAATTCAACTGGCGAGCAGAGGTCGCTGTGTGGATTAGACTGCCTATTCCAATTGTGGGTGCCTCTATAGCTGTCACGTGGTACAGCTGACAGGATTTTTTTTTTTTTTTTGCCACACTGGGCGAAGCTTAGATCGCGCAAGTCAGAAAACTCTCCCAAAAAACACTCAGAGAAAGAGACAGATTGTTTTTCGGACAGGTTTAACACGATTACGTATCCTATGAAGTGACTAAACTTCTCAAGGATGGCGAAGAAAGCTCTAATTCCCGCCATTTTTTGTTAATTCACCATGAATTAAAAGAATAGACATGTACAGGCCTATTTAAAACACTGAATTCAACTGGCCAGCAGAGGTCGCTGTGTAGCTTTAACTGTCTATTCCAATTGTGGGTGTCTCTATAGCTGTCACGTGATACAACTGAAAAGTTTAATTTTTTTTTAATTGATTTATTTATTTATATGATATTGTATTTCACAGGGCCTGAGGGGGCCCTAGGGTCCCGCTCCAAGCCCGCCTGAGCCCGGCATCGCTCCGCTCGCCTTCGGCTCGCTCAGGGTGTTCTTGGCTTCAGAGATCCAACTATGTTTCTCAAACATGGTGGCTAAAATTTTCAGTCTGAGGGCCTATTTAAAACACTGAATTCAAATGGCCAACAGAGGTCGCTCTATGGCCTAGACTGCCTATTCCAATTGTGGGTGTCTCTGTAGCAGTCACGTGATACAGCTGAAAGATTTTTTTTTTTTTTTTTTTTTTTTTTTTTTTTTTGCCACACTGAGCGGAGCTAATATCGCGCAAGTCAGAAAACTCTCCCAAAAAACACTCAGAGAAAGAGACAGATTGTTTTTCGGACAGGTTTAACATGATAACATATCCTATGAAGTTACTAAACTTCTCAAGGATGGCGAAGAAAGCTCTAATTCCCGCCATTTTTTGTTAATTCACCATGAATTAAAAGAATAGACATGTACAGGCCTATTTAAGACACTGAATTCAACTGGCCAGCAGAGGTCGCTGTGTGGATTAGACTGCCTATTCCAATTGTGGGTGCCTCTATAGCTGTCACGTGGTACAGCTGACAGGATTTTTTATTTTTTTTTGCCACACTGGGCGAAGCTTAGATCGCGCAAGTCAGAAAACTCTCCCAAAAAACACTCAGAGAAAGAGACAGATTGTTTTTCGGACAGGTTTAACATGATAACGTATCCTATGAAGTTACTAAACTTCTCAAGGATGGCGAAGAAAGCTCTAATTCCCGCCATTTTTTGTTAATTCACCATGAATTAAAAGAATAGACATGTACAGGCCTATTTAAGACACTGAATTCAACTGGCCAGCAGAGGTCGCTGTGTGGATTAGACTGCCTATTCCAATTGTGGGTGCCTCTATAGCTGTCACGTGGTACAGCTGACAGGATTTTTTTTTTTTTTTTGCCACACTGGGCGAAGCTTAGATCGCGCAAGTCAGAAAACTCTCCCAAAAAACACTCAGAGAAAGAGACAGATTGTTTTTCGGACAGGTTTAACATGATAACGTATCCTATGAAGTGACTAAACTTCTCAAGGATGGCGAAGAAAGCTCTAATTCCCGCCATTTTTTGTTAATTCACCATAAATTAAAAGAATAGACATGTACAGGCCTATTTAAGACACTGAATTCAACTGGCGAGCAGAGGTCGCTGTGTGGATTAGACTGCCTATTCCAATTGTGGGTGCCTCTATAGCTGTCACGTGGTACAGCTGACAGGATTTTTTTTTTTTTTTTGCCACACTGGGCGAAGCTTAGATCGCGCAAGTCAGAAAACTCTCCCAAAAAACACTCAGAGAAAGAGACAGATTGTTTTTCGGACAGGTTTAACATGATAACGTATCCTATGAAGTGACTAAACTTCTCAAGGATGGCGAAGAAAGCTCTAATTCCCGCCATTTTTTGTTAATTCACCATGAATTAAAAGAATAGACATGTACAGGCCTATTTAAGACACTGAATTCAACTGGCCAGCAGAGGTCGCTGTGTGGACTAGACTGCCTATTCCAATTGTGGGTGTCTCTATAGCTGTCACGTGATACAGCTGAAAGATTTTTTTTTTTTTGCCACACTGAGCGGAGCTTAGATCGCGCAAGTCAGAAAACTCTCCCAAAAAACACTCAGAGAAAGAGACAGATTGTTTTTCGGACAGGTTTAACACGATTACGTATCCTATGAAGTGACTAAACTTCTCAAGGATGGCGAAGAAAGCTCTAATTCCCGCCATTTTTTGTTAATTCACCATGAATTAAAAGAATAGACATGTACAGGCCTATTTAAAACACTGAATTCAACTGGCCAGCAGAGGTCGCTGT